>NC_092326.1:22513740-22816770 GCF_036785885.1 Coffea arabica
TTTTTCCCGAATTCGATTGCTGTGCTCAACCGTACTTCCAACACATACACATATATACATATCTCACACATAAAAACACATAATAACAAAACCTTCCTTTGTATAAACAAATAGTTAACAAATTTCACTTAAAAGGGGAAGTGAGAATAAACCAAAAAGGCTGAGAAATTATGGAAATTTTTAGGGTTCTCACATTATTGGCTTTTGAAAGCCACCTGTATCCTTGAATTGAACTGTGATTAAATTACTGACTTACTGCACGGAGTTTATTTGATTATTTTGTGACCTTATTTGGCTATGTGTTTACTTGTTTTACTTGGAACCTCACTGTGCATTAGTTCACCCCACTCCCTTTGTTTTCCTTAACAGATCTGGGATGGATTTGATCAAGAGCTTTCTTAGCTTTACATTATTTTGGACCTGTATTTGAGATTGTAACTTTTGCTTAAGTAGACCTTACTTTTGACTCTTGTAAGCTAAAACCTATAAGTTCAACTCTTGTTATGTAAGTTGACTTTTGGCTATATGTATACTAAACTTTTGGAGAATTGGTGAAGTGATTATGTGTTATTTAGGGTTACATTCCCTTGCAATGGAAGATATTTCATTCGTTTCATTTGAGTTATTAGTACTTTGATCGACCAAGCCCCAGCGAGAGCTGGGTAGGCAGTCCGCTCATACCCTAGGGTTCGTCCTAGGGAGAGGTAGGGCTGTCACAGTTGGTATCAGAGCTTAGGTTTCAGATCTTTGTAGTGTATCCTAGACTTAAAAGTTTAGGATTCCAGCCTATGGGATTTGGTTTGAAAGTTGAGTGACCGCTGATAGGGATAAAAATTAGAGCCTAGTTTTGAATTGGCCTGAGTGAATTAGAAATTTTTGACTTGAGGATTATATTAGACCATTTCCCCTTAAGAGTACTTAAGTTTCCTTTACACTTTTTGTATGATGGACGGGACGGATCTAGTGGCCCTAGCGATAGACCGGTTGGCGAGATGCCCCGTGAGGACTTACCGATGATTAGATACTAGACCAGACTTGGAGGAGTTAGAGCCTATTGGAGCCCATCTGACCGCTATAGGCGTTGTGAGTGTCAGCATATTTACACTTATCCTAATGAAGTAGTGTTGGCCATTGTGAAGGAGTGGGAGGTGCTTGCAAAGGACAATGCTAGGCTTGAAACTGAAGTGAATCAACTGAAGGAAACTATTAAAACGCAAACTGATCGGATTAAGGAGCTTGAGTATGATGTGGTCGAGGGCCGAGAAAGGGTTGATGACCTTTGTGCACAGCTTGGAGAAGCTCAAGAGTGCATGATTAAGAGGGCCATGAATGTGAGGAATAGAGTTGAATCGATTTTGAATATTTGTGATGACTTACTTTGAGATGTGAGCGATGAGACTTTTTACATTGGAGGCGAGGTAGGAGTTGAACTTGCCCAGGCTGAGAGGTCAGCTAGTCCCGCGGCGGACTAAGCCTTTAATTCTAGGCTACTATTTTGGGTGATTTTGACTACTGTACATAGAGAGGATAGAGGATGTGTTGACTCTGTAGTTGTACTACTTTCTTTTGGCTACTTACACAAGGTTTTTACTTGATATGACTGTATGGCTGTATCTATATTTTTGAGGCTCGTACTTGATATTTTTGGTCTTGTTATTTTGTAAAGAACTGCTATGAGCCTTTGAATGTATAATACTATGACTTTGACTTTGACTGTGATGGTGACATTGACTGTGATTGTGACTGCGACTTTGACGGTGATTGTGACTTTGATTTTGACTTTGGTCTTGGCATTAACTTTGACTTTGATTTTATTTCGACATTGGCATTTAACTACTTTGCAATTTCACTCACTTATCGTGAGTCCGATTTCATTTTTATTTGACTTTCAAAAAATGAATAAGTATCTGACATGTACCAATACTTACTTACCTGTTAGTTATAATACTTGGCTCCTAGACCAATGAGTAATAATGGAGACTAGACGGCAACGTGGTTGGGGCCATAGGCATAGATCTGGGCTGGTCCATGACTAAGAGGAGGAATAAGAGTCTGTAGCCAATCAGAACCAGGGACCCAGAGTTGAAGGAGGGGACCAGGTAGCTACGGCTATCAATCAAATGACTGATTTACTAGCCCGTTTGGTTAACCAGCAAGGTCAAGTACCTGGTAACCAGCAAAAGAACCATGAAGATAGGGCCCTGAAATGGTTTCAAAAATTCTCTCCTCCTAAATTTTTTAGAGGACCAGATCTCGAAACTGTCGAGAATTGGTTTGAATGAATGGAAGATAATTTTGCTGTTTTACGTGGTCTCTGCGTAGAGTGAGTTTGGGATCAAGTGGTGTTCTTGGGCAGAAGCTATGAATCAAGACTATTATAAGCATAAACCCTTTATTAGGGTACTTGGGAGAAATAGATATGTACGTCGGGTAGGAATCTCTAATATGGGTGATTTACTCTTACGACCGACCGGCTCGAGTTGTGAATTATCTTATTGTGGATTCTTGTACTTGAGTACAAAAACTTGAGAGCGCTAGAATAAGGGTCTGTATCTTGCTTGCACTTGAGATAAGTTTTGATGGTAAAAGTCAAGGCGCGGAAGATTCTAACATTTGACCTGGTAATGGGACTGATTGAGGGAGTGGATCTTGGAAGGTTATTATGGACTAATCTAGAAATAGTTTGTTAGAGTTTCTATAGATGGTGGCTAGATTGTAGTGTACGTTGAGAAATTTGTACTGAAGACCTATTTTCTTCTCCTATGACTGTGAAGACTTGATAAGTTTTGTGATATTCTTTCGTATACTTTCTTGACAACTATCCACTAATGTCTAAGTATGGACTTGACCCGATTATTATTGTGGTGAGATCGTGAATTTTGGAATTATGCACGGGAATTTGAGAAAAGAATTGGGTTCTATACCTGTATGCAAGAGCTTGAGATAGGATGTGGAACTTTCGACATACAAAGTACGCTATTGGGGATTCGTTATGTATGTAAGTGGCAATGGTACTCCTTGTGCTAATACTCCAGAATAGGAATAAGTGACATAGTATTTTGAAGTATTGTCCCACTTGTGTTCTACTTTCTCGTCTATCTCATTTGAGAGTAGCTAAGTTTAATCCCTCGTGGTTGGATTGGAAATGAATGAACTTAAAAGTTATACAACTAAAGCTTCCATGAAGCCAATCGTAATTAGAGTTGCCTGGCAAGCTATTATTGAGTTAAGTGAGTTAGCAAGGTGACAAATATGACTGATCTGCATAAGAAAATAGAGATTATTCGAATGGAAGTAGAGTTCCAAAAAAGATTAACTGAGCACTGGGAAGGACGAAGGGAACAAGAATACTTGGAGAAAATTGAACTACTTATGAAGGGATTTCAGAAGAGGTACGCAATAAGTTTGAATTAGTACATTTCCCTACTCGAATAGCATCTCAAGATATCCCTTGTCAAGTTAGCCATTAGTGAGATCTTGCCTGAAATAGTTGTGATCATTGGACTGTGCGTAGTGAAATTTTATGTAGTAAGCCGTATTCCCGTTAAGAACAGTGGACTTGGTACCAGCTATTTTAATAAGTGCTATTAAATATTGGTGGTTGGCCAGTATTGGATCCTTGTCCATGAGTCTATCCCTATATTTTAGTCTTTAAGTAAGTGAAAATTTTTTGTTTGTCATTCAAAAGGAAGAAATTATTCAATGGACAGTGTATGGGTTTAAGAACTAGCAAGAATAGTAACCAAGTTTTAACTCTTCTTTTATTGAGATTAAAGTTTGTGTCATTTCTCACCTTTGATATTTTCACTGATTTTATTTAGCATGATGTTTTAGCCATTGCACTATTATGATTTTCTCTCTAGATAGATTTTGGTAGTGGCAAGAGTGGAGAGATTTTGGAGGAAAAGCATTAAGCTTGCATTTTTCTTGAAGGTGCAAGGCAACTTTGGCAATAAACTCTCCTCTCCTTCCAATATATGCAAACTAGTGGTTTAGGGTTTCAATTTCGGTAGTTTCCTGAGAAAATTTCATGGTTTGAAGTTGTGTAGTGAAATTTTCAGTTTTATCGTAATTTTCTGCCCACACATGATGCTTAAGTGTTGGCCATGGTTTGGTAGCTTTGCTATGTGAAATATCTAGCTTTTATATGCTAGTTTAACTTGCCTAAAGAAACGTTCAGCTTGTGATTAGGAATTTCAGATTAGGGTTTCATTTTCTAACTTGAGTAGGTGACAGTTATATGCTTGATTTAGTGAGTTTCTGGCTTGGTGTGTATATGCTTGAGTTGAAGCTATTTTGTGGGAAGAATGAAGCCTTGAATTGACTGAAGACAAAAAAAAAATTGTAAACACAAAGGAAGTGCCGTTGAAAATTTTTTCGCAAGGAACCTTGGGAAGTTTTAGGAAATCAATTATATCTTGATGTAGAAAAAAGTCAAAATTGAGTTTCGTTTCTTATATTTGAAACTAGATTCAAAGTACTATCAACCGTAAAATTTCAGCATTGTTCTCAAATCCCATGAATATTTGTGTTTTTTCAAAATTGACTGAAATTGCATACCTGTTCTGTCTTTTATTGGGCGAAGCAACAACTCTAGGTTGAAATTTGACTGAATTGTGGAGAGAATGTGAGACCCCGTAATTTTCTCATTTTCTGGGTTTTATTCTATTTAATGGCATATTTTTCTGCATTTCTTTATTAGGAAAAATTCTAGATAAGTTTTATGAGTAAATATTCTTTTTTAGATGATTTTCTAGTATCGGTTAGTTTTCGAGAAAATAAGAGCGTATATCGGACGTGGGACTCGCTAGTGCGAAAAGTTCGGAAAAATTGGGCCAGTTAGGTTAAGTTTTGGATACTGGGTTTAATTTACCGGGTGTTATGAGATATTTAGAGGTTGCCAAGTGAATAGGTGTGAGAGAGACAAAAAGTTAGGCAAGCAATTAATGAAAGTGACATGTGTCACTTGGAGATTTATTCCTACATTTGACTTACTATTCATCTTTTTACCATTTTACTAAATAAACCCAAAAATTGACCAAAAACTCTCCAAATTTCAAAGCTTCTTGGCCGAACCTCTTCCTACAAGAAAAGAAAGAAAAGCTTCCAAGTTTCTTGCTCCAATCTTGCCCAATCTCACAAACTAACCGTTTAATCTTGAATTCCTTCCATAAAACCTCTTAGTTTAGTGCTTGTAAGGTGGTTGGTGAAGTTGTTTGGAAGGCTAAGGTGTTGAATTGCTTCCTTTCTTGTCTTATAAGGTGAGTGACTAAGGGACTACTCTTGTCTTTCCAATAATGCTTAATTAGTGACCTATGTGAGTTAAGGAGATAATTTTTGGTGTTATTTTGTGATTTTGGTTGAAATTGGTGAAGTTTTATATTTATTTGGGATTTTTCTGTTTTCATATGATTCATATGTTATGGCCATGTATGATGATTGGAAATGACCTAAAATGAAGCCTTAGAGTGTGAATGGTGGTTAATTGCAGAAAATTTCTGTTTTGGAAAGAAAATTTAAAAGTTAGGGTTTCATTTTCCCCAATTCTGCCTGGCACTGTACCTCATAGTTAGAGGCCGAATTGGCCTTGGGTTAAAACATGAAAGTTGTAGGGAATGATATTTGAGAGATGCCTACAAAATCTCATGTCAATCAGAGCATCGTATCTTGTGAAAACACCGAAATACCCCTGGTGCCCTGGTTTTACCCGAACTTGAGAATTGCTTCTGTAATTGGTTATTTTGGCTGGGAATACTTCTGATTTGGTTGTTGATGTCTTCTGATGAATTGTAGCCTTGTATCTTAGCTTTTGGATGGCTTTGGAATCACCCGATTTGGACTTAGGTAGCCTGACTTATGATGTTTGAACCAGAATGCGGTTTGTGAACCTGTTTTTGCGGTTCTAGTGTAGTATATTGCATATTTGACCTAGTTACACTCGAAACTGGACTGAGTGACCTTCTGCAACCTTGTAGCACTATCTGTTTGCTTCGAAACGGTGTGCCTTGCACTTTCATCCGATAATCGTAGCGCCATTGGTACCAAAACCGTAAAATGATGTTAAAAACTGTTTTTATCCGGAAATGTTTCTATCTTGATTTTTGTATTTATATGACTTTAAGCCTAGTGAACCGCTTTTGGACATGAGATTATTCTATATGTTGGGACTGATTTGAGGAAAATAATGAAGCCATTAATGGCTGGAAAATAGGTAAATACAAAAGGGCGTGCTGCCCAAATTTTAGCTCAATGACTAAGTTTCTATTTGAACTTGTATATTTTTTGTTTGGCAAATACTATGACCGTTTTCCATCTTAGAACATGCTACCTTTTTCCATTTGAACCTTCAAATGTTTATTTACTACTTCATACCACACCTTTATATGTCTTACTCGTAACTAGTCGAGTTCCTTGTTTCCATTACTTGTTTTGTTAGGTGAATTGTAATATGCTTTCTTGACGCATCTTAAGTTTTCACGGTGACCGGGGGTAATATCCGGTAGGATTTTGGACGTTGTTTTGCATATAAATAGGTGAGTGTTCCTTGTTTGTTATGTTTCATGATTTTATGGCTTGTATAAATGATTGATAACATGAAATGCTTTCAATGATTGCCAAAACGAGTTTTCGAGGCGAGTGTGTACTTAATCGCACTTAGCCTAAATGGTTGTGAAATTCTAATGATTGAACGATTGAAATGTTTGTTGTGCATGAATGTAAGCCTTTTTGGCTGAACTGGCCATTGCCCCTTGTTACCGTTCGTCTCGAGCCAGAAACGGACTCGGTCGGGCGATTAGGGACCTGGGTGAATGTTTTGATATACTCGAGTATTACTTTGTAGGTTGGTGGAGGTTGGTGGAGCCTGGACAATGTCCGGGATGGGGTGAATGAATGAATGAACGCATGAATGAACGAGGGGTTTTACTTATACAAAAATGCATTTTCAAATGATTGAAGGTATAAGGGAACGAAAGGAGAATGAATGAACGAACGAATGAACGAATGACTCCTTATGAGCCCGTATCCTTTTAATGAAGGTGTTTATCGCTTTATCTTATATTTGTATCTTGAATTATTGGCTACATGTAATGAATGCAATGCACTTCTTGTTTGCCTACGTGTTCGGAACCTCACTGAGCTTTTAGCTCATTCCTTTAGTTTTGTTTTCCTTAACAGGGGAAGGCGAGCAAGGATGAGAGCCTGTATAGACTAGCTGGGTCTAGCTCTTGGTTTTCTTTTGTAATGGTTCTCGCTCTAGTGCTTGGCACGAGCTGGTTGTATGGTGAATTGAGAACCTCTGTATATTTGTGTGAGGCCCCAGTTCGTTCTACGTTGATATATTCATTAATTGGGCGGTAACGTTTGGTTTTGGGAGTATTTCGAAAACCCTAAGTAGGGATTAAGATTTAAACCCTAAGTTCCGGTTAAGATTGAAAACCCGTTTTTCTACATTTTCTTTATTAGAAAATTCCCCAGATAATTTTTATTGAGTAAATAAAGTTTGTAGATGATTTTTCTAGTATTAGTTAGTTTTTGAGAAATTAAGAACGTATATCGGACGTGGGACCCACTAGTGCGAAAAGTTCGGAAAATTTCGGCCAACTAGGTTAAGTTCTGAATACTGGATTTAATTTACCGGGTGTTATGAGATAATTGAAGGTTGATATATGGATGAGAGTGGAGAGAGACAAAGTGATAAACTTGCATTAAATAGGGTGACATGTGTCACCATATGATTAATTCTTGTTTTGACTTTTTGTTCAACCTTTTTCCAAATTCTAAATAAAACCAAAAATTGACCAAAAATCCCTCAAAAACATAGAAGCTTGGCCGGCTCTCTCCCTTGAAGAAACAAGAAAAACCTCTCTCAATTTCATACTCCAATCTTGCCCAATCTCACAAACTAACCGGTTAATCTTGAATTCCTTCCATAAAACCTCTTAGTTGAGTGCTTGTAAGGTGTTGTGTGGAGTTGGTTGGAAAGCTAGAGGACCTAGTACTCTCTCTCTCTCTTGTTCTAAGGTAAGTTGTGAAGGACCACTTTCCTTCTTCTAATAATGTTTAATTCATGCTCGGTGATGAAATGAGATGCAAGTTTATGGATTACATCTTGATTTTGGTTGGATTGGTGAAGTTTTCTATTTATTGGTAATTTTTCTGTTTTAAAATGAACATGATTGTGTGGCTATCTATGATGATTGGAAATGGTATATAATGATTCTAGAGGGTGGAAAAGGTGGAAGATTGCAAGGAATTTCTGTTTTGGAAGAAATCTGGAAAATTAGGGTTCTTGGTTCTTCATTCTGTCCGAAAATTTTGGTCATAGATAGAGGCCGAATTGGCCTTGGATTAAAACATGAAAGTTGTAGGGAATGACATTTTAGAGGTACCTACAAAATTTCAGGTCAATCGGAGTAGTGTAGAGTGAGAAAAGTCGAATTTACCCTTGCTGTTCTGGTTTTGGCCGAATGTCAGAACTGCGATTGTAATTGGTTGTTTTGGTTGGGATTGCTTCTGAATTGGTTGTTATGGTCTTCTGATGAAATGTAGTCTTAAATCTTAGCTTTCATATGGCTTTGGAATTTCGGAATTTGGATTTAGGTAGCCTGTTTTATGATGTTTGTGCTAGAATACGTTTTGTGAATCTGTTTTTGCGATGCTGGTGTAGTATCTTGCATTTTTGACCTAGTTATACTCGAAAATGGATTGAGTGGCCTTCTTAAACATTGTAGCCTCTTAGGTCCTGAATCTACTTGTAAAATTTCAGGTCAAACGGATTAGTGTATCCTGAGTTATGGACAAAACCATCAGGCCTGTTTTAGACGTTCGTTTGTGTACGTTTTGAATTTCAGTTTCTGACAGTGGGTTTTTCCGTGTCGACTCCTTCATAAGAAATTTAGATCTTGGTCTCAGCTTCGAAACGGTATAAAGTGCGTCGAAATCCGAGTTCCGTAGCTCCTGTTATGATCAAAACAATATCGATCGTCAGAACTACCTTGTATTTGGACAGTTCTGACGGGTATTTTGGCACTCAATTTTCGTTCTATTCTGAGTGGATTCAGATCTTGGCCAAAACATCAAAGTTTTAGCCTTATGTCTCAGCTTTCTAATGCCTTTGGAATTTCCTGATTTGGACTTGTGAGCTAGAAGTTATGGTCTAGTAAACAGACCCTGTCTGTCATTCAAAGTGCAAACTTCTGGTACCGTTTTCCATGATTTCAACTTGTTTTGATTCGGATCCAGTTTAAGGTGTCTTCATGAGAATTGTAGGCCTTCCTCATAGCTTCGAAACGGTGTCTCGTTCACCTTGATCCGATATTCCTAGCCTAACTTTTGACCAAAACGGTTTGAGATGGCAGATTTGGCCGTCCCGTTTGCCGTTCCGCGCGTGCGCGTGTGCCCCTTTTTGCCGTTTCCGCACTTGCGCGTGCCAATTTTGCCGTTTTGCTTGCTTTGGGCATGTTAATGGCCGTTTGTGATGATAATGTGATAAAATCTTCTATTTCAGACAGCGGTGAGATAGGCGGAGCCGGTGGGGCCCACTACTAGCGAACGCGCGAAGCGATTTTGCTTTAGTACTACTTTCGGTATTTTGAGTAAGTATTCAGGCCAGTTTGGTGTGTTTTCTTTGCTATGTGTTTGAGATATGTGAAAAGGGTACTTAGGCGAGGGTGTACTTTATCGCACTCGACCTAAACCCTAATTTGAATGTATGATCGTACTTGGCATATGTATATGAACCTTTTGGAACCAAAACCCTTGAACTTGTGGCTCGAGGCAACTTTCGAGTAAAGTTTGTGAATTTTGTGAAGTTTGTGAGTTCGTGGGCCCGATCTAAGACCTGTATGGACTATTCGAGCCGGTTAGGGCTTGGTCGAAGTCAGTCCAACTTAGTCTGAGGTCACCAAGTTTGTAGGTTCATGTTATGAACCAATTTTGTGAATCCAGTTCACCGAGAAGGTGACCAAGTTTGTGACCCAAGCTTGTGACTCAAGCTCAAGTTTGTGATTTCGTTCGCCCGGGCAAGTTTGTGAGGTGACTGGCCAGTGAGGGTGATAAGGTGTCGGTGGGTGTACAAGTGAAGTTCTACGGACCATTGAGTGTGGTCGACGGAGTGTCGGCAGGAGATCACGCATGGCATATGAATTGGCTTTGGAGCCACCTGTATCCTTATTATGTGATGTTACTTTTCTGCTTTTGCTTTACTCCTACTGTGTAAACGTGGTTACGTGAAATTTACGCTTTTGCCCCTGTTTACTTACTAAGCTTCCAGCTTACCCCGTTTCCTTTGTTTTCCTTAGCAGGGGCCGACGCGGGGATTTTGGCACTTACACTAGTGTAGTTAAGTTTGTTTGTAATAGTTGGACAGTTAGGATGTTTGTTTTTGTTTTGGTGGTTTATATAAGGACCCTTCTTAGGGTCTATCTTCTGCTGGTTGTGGTTGTAGTATATTAGAGTGGTTTGACTCGAGACTTTGAAGATGTAAATATAACTTTTGGATTGTATATATTGTATTTAGTGCTCTTTCGAACTTTAAGTTTTGAGTCCTGGCACGAGCTAGGCAGGCGGCCCGCCGATACCCTTGGGTCCGCCCTTGGGAGAAGTGGGGTCGTCACAATTTGACGGTTGTACTTCCTTCTGAGATATCTATGTATATAAGTTTTGTTTTTAAGTTTTGGATCCTCGTTTTGTTTTTCTTGTGGTTCTATTTCTGATTTGTGTGAGTGAACGACTGAGTCCCGGCGAGAGCTGGGCAGGCGGTCCTCCGAACCCTCTGGTTCGCCTTAAGGGAAGGTGGGGCTATCACAGGTGGTATCAGAGCCTGTTTCGCGTGGTCTCTGCGCGGAGTGAGCCAGGACTGAGTGGTGAATAGATATGAAGGAATAAGTGCTCGTTCGAGCATAAGCTTCGAATTGGTAATGTTACAGGCCTTAAATCTTTTTTGAGGTATCTGAGGATTATAGATAGGTACGTCGGGTAGGAATTTCGACTATAGATGGTTTACTCTTGGGACTGGCCAGCTCGAGAGGTGAATTATCTTATTTCGGATTCACGTGCCCGAGTACTCCAGAGTTGAAGTGGTGTTAAGCATGTGAGACAGGCTTTGTTCGACTGGAATGAGTAAAAGAGGTTAATGGATATTTGGTTTGAATAGTAAGTGATGCGAGGGACCGGACGGGGTTACCTTAGCTAAGACTGGACCGACACATAACCTTTTCTTTCGATTCGCTCGTACACTCTTACTACATGACGTCAATTTGTATATGTGTGTATATGCATTTGTGCCTGACTTGATCCATACTTGCATAATTGATCAGCTATTTCCTTGCTACGTGGAGTATTATGTGTATATATGTTTACTTGTGTATTTGGTGCCCTCAATTTTGGTTACTTTTGAGTCACCTTATTGCATTTATTCATGAAGTTATATTTTTGGAAAAAAAAAGAGAGAAGAGAAAACAATATATATGGATGGAAGACGTAGTCAGGGACGTGGAACTAAACGGACCCCAGAACCAAGAGCGGAAAGGGAAACGTCAGCCGAGCAAGAACAAGGACCGAGAGTTGCAACCGGAGACCAAATGGTGACGGCAATGCAACAAATGACGGATATCTTGGCAAGATTAGTGGATCAACAAGGCCAAATACCTGTAAACCAAAATCGGAACCCTGAGATGGGCGAGGATAAGGCTCTTGAAAGGTTCCAGAAGTTTGCTTCGCCAAAATTCCTTGGAGGACCCGATCCGGACGTGGCTGAACAATGGATAGAAACCATGGTTAATAATTTCACAGCCCTAAACTACACTGAGCAAAGGTAAGTGAACTTTGCAGTATTTCAATTTGAGGGATCGGCCCGATAATGGTGGAAAGTAATTAGAGCAAAGTGGGAAAGAGAACAGACTATCTGGACATGGGTGAACATCATAAGAGAATTTACCTAGAAGTACCTCCCACCTTTAGTCCAAGAAAGGAGGGAGGAGGGGTTTATTGGGTTACGCCAGGGAACGTTAAGTGTGGCCGAATATGAAACAAAATTTACAAGATTATCCAAGTTTGCATCTGAACTGGTAGCCACTGAACGGCGAAGAGTAAGACGGTTTATACAGGGACTGAATTTGGACATCCAAGAGGCGTTAGCCGCGGCGCAAGTGAATACTTTTACGGAGGCCGTTGAGAAGGCTCAACGAATCGAGAATGCAAAGGCACAAGTAAAAGCCTCCCAAACTCGGAAAAGAGGTGCAGTTGGTGGTGTGATTGTAGAACCTCCTAGTGAATCAATAGCACCTTCTAAAATGCAGAAAGTGAACTTTTTGTCCTACCCGCCATGGACAGTAGGGGGCGAGAGATGAAAGGTCTACCAAAAGAAGCCAAACCGGATATGGGGAGACTTCTCCAGAAAGCCAAAAGATGGCTTCCTACTTGACTTGTGGCTATTGCGGAAAGGCCAATCATACCGAGAATGATTGTTGGCGGAAAGGGCGGAAGTGATTGATTTGTGGGAGTGGTGAGCACCAAGTTAGCAACTGTCCGAGGAGACAGTCACGCGGAGGTAATATTCCGCAACTGGAGGGAGCTAATGTGACGGCCCCACCTCCCCCTAAGGCGAACCAGAGGGTTTGGCGGGTCGCCTGCCCAGCTCTCGCCAGGACTAACGATGCAGACTAGAGCTATCTATTGCGATCCGAAACTTACAAACGAGCGTAAACAAGTCAAAATGGTAAAATAACCCAAAATAAAAAAAATGAAATCCGGAGTCGGCCATGAATAGTAATCGACCCGTCAGAACCCAATCGAAATAGCTAACAAACATTCACATTTGAATTTAGCGTTTACAAATCAAAATGACATACAAAAGTTTTCAAAAGTTAATATATATACACGGTTTGCCAAATCAAAAGAGAAAACGCCCCAAAAGTATATTTAGGATTTTAATACATGAGCTATACATAAGATATGTTCAACTAGCTCAATTTGGCAGCCTTTTGTCAAATCCAGTCCAAAAGTGTTTATTTTCCTGTAAGGAAAACAAAAGGGAACAGAAAGGGGTGAGCTTGTGCTCAATGAGGTACCAAACAGATAGCAATAACATCATGGCATTTCACGTTTAGCAAATCAAGTACACATGCCAGATGTAAAGCAAAGGAACCAATGATTCAAATCAGAAGGATACGGGTGGCTCTCAGGAGCCAAATTTCCAGCGCAGTACTTGATCCAAACCAGTTGACTCTCCGTCAACGTATATAGAACCAACGCGTCCGTAGACCTCTCTTTACACCGAATTCCTCCACCAAACACCCCTTTACCGGGCCCGCTCACCTCAACAGAAACAGAAATGGTAATACTCGAGTATACCGGAATCAAGGGTCTCAATACCCAAAAATCCCCGAACAGACTACCGTGGTTCGTTATCTAATCGTCCAGGCCCTTGCCGGCCCGACTCGAATAACTTAGCCACAGGATTTGAGCTCATAGGTCACAGAAAGGTCGTTGGTTACAAGTTTCCAAACGACGTCCGAACAGATACAGATATCAGATACAGATACAGATTCAGATTGACACCAAAATTGACATATGAACAGACAAGAGAACGAGTGTGATAAAGTACACCCTCGTCTCAAACAAATTAAACAGATTGCAGAGCAGAAATCAAGTTAAACAGCAATGGAGGGGAGTGGTACACTCACCGGCTCAACTTCAAAAGTTTTCACTTCAGATTGGCCTTAATCGCCAAGAAACCCTAAAATAATCAAAGTAAACTAATTGAAGGTTTCATATCCAAAATCGAGTAAACGGAATGCACAAGTGAGACTCGACTACACGTCGTACGCCTTGCCAAATAAATACTAATGCAAGGGTGGAAAACATGATTTTCTTGCAAACGAAAAGGTAACATGAAGACCTAGGCGCAAACAACCCAAAAGCCCTTTGCTCACATCACAAGTAAATCCAACTAGCCTTCAAGTAAAATTTCGGCAGCATATCCCTTGTTTTTACCTATTTTCCAGCCATCATGACTTCATTATTTCCTCAAATCAGTCACAACATCTCACACAAAATTCATCTCATTTCCCAAAAGCCGTTCACTAGGCTCAAAGTAGTACAAGTACAAAAGTTAGCTAGGAAATGACCGGAATAAGAGTAAGACATAAACATGTAAACAAGTACAATGAGACTCGATAACGAATCATAAATCAATGCCAAATATGACCCCAATAGGGTTCCATAAACATATACAAACATTAGAGAAAACCAGAAAATTCGGAAATGCAATTAGCTTTGGCCTTGAAAAAACAGTTTTTGACCTCTTTTTGCGGTAATGGCACCAAATGCCCTAGAATTATCGGATGAAGGTGTAAGACCCACTATTTCGAAGCTAAAGGACAGGGCTACAACATCACAGAAGGTCACTCAACCCAGTTTTGAGTGCAAACAGGTCAAAAATGCAAGATACCACATCAAAAACGTAAAACAGATTCACCAAAACGCATTCTAGCGGAAACATCATAACTCAGGCTCTACAAGTCCAAATCCAGAAATTCCAAAACCAGCTGAAAGCTAAGAAATAGGGCTAAATTTCATCAGAAGGCGAGGGTGTACTTTATCGCACTCGACCTAAACCCTAATTTGAATGTATGATCGTACTTGGCATATGTATATGAACCTTTTGGAACCAAAACCCTTGAACTTGTGGCTCGGGGCGACTTTCGAGTAAAGTTTGTGAATTTTGTGAAGTTTGTGAGTTCGTGGGCCCGATCTAAGACCTGTATGGACTATTCAAGCCGGTTAGGGCTTGGTCGAAGTCAGTCCAACTTAGTCTGAGGTCACCAAGTTTGTAGGTTCATGTTATGAACCAATTTTGTGAATCCGGTTCACCGAGAAGGTGACCAAGTTTGTGACCCGAGCTTGTGACTCAAGCTCAAGTTTGTGATTTCGTTCGCCCGGGCAAGTTTGTGAGGTGACTGGCCAGTGAGGGTGATAAGGTGTCGGTGGGTGTACAAGTGAAGTTCTACGGACCATTGAGTGTGGTCGACGGAGTGTCGGCAGGAGATCACGCATGGCATATGAATTGGCTTTGGAGCCACCTGTATCCTTATTATGTGATGTTACTTTTCTGCTTTTGCTTTACTCCTACTGTGTAAACGTGGTTACGTGAAATTTACGCTTTTGCCCCTGTTTACTTACTAAGCTTCCAGCTTACCTCGTTTCCTTTGTTTTCCTTAGCAGGGGCCGACGCGGGGATTTTGGCACTTACACTAGTGTAGTTAAGTTTGTTTGTAATAGTTGGACAGTTAGGATGTTTGTTTTTGTTTTGGTGGTTTATATAAGGACCCTTCTTAGGGTCTATCTTCTGCTGGTTGTGGTTGTAGTATATTAGAGTGGTTTGACTCGAGACTTTGAAGATGTAAATATAACTTTTGGATTGTATATATTGTATTTAGTGCTCTTTCGAACTTTAAGTTTTGAGTCCTGGCGCGAGCTAGGCAGGCGGCCCGCCGATACCCTTGGGTCCGCCCTTGGGAGAAGTGGGATCGTCACAATTTGACGGTTGTACTTCCTTCTGAGATATGTATGTATATAAGTTTTGTTTTTAAGTTTTGGATCCTCGTTTTTTTTTTCTTGTGGTTCTATTTCTGATTTGTGTGAGTGAACGACTGAGTCCCGGCGAGAGCTGGGCAGGCGGTCCGCCGAACCCTCTGGTTCGCCTTAGGGGAAGGTGGGACTGTCACAGAGAATCTTACAATAGCATCTTCTAAGAAGTTGTAACCCTTTTAATCTATTTTTTGACGGTGTAAAGTTTATAAATTGTGGACATAAGAACCTTGAGATATGATTTTTCAAATGGTATTGCGCAACACTCAAAAATTTCTGTTTTCCTAGAACTGTTCCTAATTTCATTTCCAACTTTAGGATTGGAGTTGGTAAACTATTTTGAGGTTGGCTTATGAGTAGAATTGAGGTTTAAATGAAAGGAAATGAGTTTCTTCAAATCATTTTAGATCGGGCAATTTCCAACTTTGTGTTTTGAATGCCTTTTCTAATTTCTTCAAACGTTTGACTATAAGTGATACTCTTGTGCTCTAAATAAATTTTGGCAATGTTGATTAGTAGTACATGAGGATTACTCCTCGATTGGAACAAGCAAATATTATATTTTGATAAGTTATACGGGTATAAAACTTGTAAATTGATGCATGTTCTAAATAAAGTTTTGGAACCTTAGTTTCTTTATATATTTTGGCTTTGTAATTGCTAGTCTTTTACTAAAGCATGTGATTACAGGACTTGAGAGAGAGTTAAAAGGGACATTCACGCAAAATATCCTAAACTATTCAGTAATCAAGGTGAGAATTTCGAAGGCAAAATTCTTTAAGGCGGAGAGAGTGTGAGAACCCTCATTTTAAAATATAATTTCTTTAAACTACATGCCTTGTTCTAAGATTTAAACCACTCATTATATGCCCTAGTATTGCATTTTACATGTGTTACAACAATTCCCTTGTATTGACCCTCACTTTAAAACACAATTTTCTTAGCTACACGCCTTATTCTAAGACTTAGACCACTTATAAGATACTTTGCATCATATTCCCTATGTGTTATAACATTTCCCATGCATTACATTTCATTTCTTTTATTTGAATTAAAACAATTTCTTGAGTTGGTTTTATATAATTTACCACTTATATTTTACCAAGTGTTCTTTTATTAGTGGTAGGGACTTTACATGAAGGATTAGAGGTGTTAAATATGTATTGGTACATTTGGAAAGATTAAAATACCATTAGTCAAAGATTAAGGGAGAATTGGACAAGAATGGGGCCAAGTGGCAAAACCTTAGCCAAGTATTTTGTTTGACCCAAGATTAGAAGATTATTTAAACTAGCCTAAGCCATTTTTTTCTCTCATGATGGCCGGCGCTCTTGAAGCTTAGAGAGGAAGAGAGAAACTCCATTTTCTTACTTTATAAACTTAGTTTGATCTTGAGAGAAAAATCAAAGAGAAAGATCTTGAGTTAGTGAGAAACTTTCCTCCAACCTTAAGTGTTTGATTCAAGCTTGAAGCTCTCATTTTAGTGGATTGATTTGGTGATTCAAGTTACCTACAAGAGAGGTAAGTATTCTTTAAATGATGGTTTTATGGTGTTTCATCATGTACTTGAAGTTTTAATGGCAATATATAAGTTGTTTGGTTGAGATTTGGGGTTAATCTATTGAATTAAACAAGTAGAAGTTGAGTTAGTTTTTATGCCTACTAAGTGTTTGATGAAATGTTTGGATCTTGTTCATGTTTGTTTATGAGGTATTAACATGTTTTAAACCTCTTTTGAGTTAGATCTACCACTTGATGTGTTGTTTAAATGGAAATCATGAAAGGGATGAAAGTTAGATGAACATGTAAACTTGTGGACTGTTTTCATCCTCTTGGCTGACCGGCATGAGAAGAAGGGGTTTCATCTTGATTTTTGTGGTTTATTTACACTTAATCATGTCTAGAGAATGGTTAAGCTCATGTGTGAATTGGAATAAAATTTGAGTAAGGAAAGTAGTGGTTTGGTCAATATAGTGGACTGGTTTGGTTTTCTTGAAGGCTAGGCTGCTATGGTTATTTATTTCATGTTGATGTGTTATATCTTGAACTCCAATGGTCCTAGATGATGTGACCCCATGTATGCGAACATTTGAAAACTGATTTGGGTGAATTTGGACTAAAACAAATGAAGATAGCACCAAGAACCCATGTAGTTTTGCTTGCGGTTAGGGCTGATCTAGGGTTGCAAAAACAGCCAACTTGTCCGAGCTACTGGTACTACCAGGAGATGAACTAGAGTGTGTAATTGGTACTGTTGGAAAGCCCTTCAATTCTAGTTTCCAACGCCACCAATGGCACCTAATTCCGACCTTCCTACCGTAAGATATAGCCGTTTTACCGAGACTGCGAGGGCACGACTGTTTTACGCGTGAAGAACAATTTAACCTAGAATGAAACTTTTCTTTTGCCCAACTTTCATGCACTTATTGAACTTGTTTTCTCATGAACTTTTACTGTATTTTGGGCCTAATTTACATGATGAATTGAGTGAGTTTAACTGCTCACTTGGTCTCTTACTGAGCCTACGATTGAGTGGGAAATTAACCTAATATGTTAACGATTTCACTCGTTGCCCTAGGATTGGGAAATGAAGGTGGTCATAACTGAGATACTTGACGTTTGACTACTGTATTACTTGACAGGTGAGTGTTCCACTACCTGCTACCCGTTATGTGAAATATCTGAATATCTGAAATACTTGATTTATGACTGTTTGAGCCAAATATTGTTTTGATAAAATGGAGGCGAGCGTATATTTTATCGCACTCGACCTCCCTTGTTTTCCAATGAGGCTCTGTATACTGTTATTATGAGATGAGATTTCACTACATACATGACTGTGTTTGAGTTGTTTGGGTGATATCCCACTAACTACTGCTACTGTTTGGATACCCAACCTCTTAGTTGAGTCGGTTGTATCGAGCCAGCAAGGGCTTGGTCAAGAAGGCCGATAAACCTTGGGGACGGATGTTTGGAGGTCCCTGGTGAAGTATAGCCGTTGAGCTTGCTTGTTATGTTGCCCAGCACCACCAGTGATAAAATTCTCGACTTGGTCCTGTTTCTTTGGAATCTTGGATTCCTGTTATATTCGAGTATTACCAAACTACTGTTTGTGGCGTGCGGGCCCGGTAGGGGGTTGATTGGTGGACGGAGATTGGTGAAAGCGGTGTTCTACGGACTTGTATTCTATAAATATAAACGATGACGGAGAGTCAACGGATCCAGTTATGATCAAGCTCCAGTGGTTATTGGCTTTTGAAAGCCACCTGTATCATCGAATTGAACTGTGATTAAATTACTATTTTACTGTACGGAGTTTATTTGATTATTTTGTGACCTTATTTGGCTATGTGTTTACTCGTTTTATTTGGAACCTCACTGGGCGTCAGCTCACCCCACTCCCTTTGTTTTCCTTAACAGATCGGAGATGGATTTGATCAAGAGCTTTCTTAGCTTTATATTGTTTTGGACTTGTATTTGAAATTGTAACTTTTGCTTAAGTAGACCTTACCTTTGACTCTTGTAAGCTTAAACCTATAAGTTCAACTCTTGTTATGTAAGTTGACTTTTGGCTATATGTATACTAAGCTTTTGGAGAATTGGTGAAGTGATTATGTTTTATTTAGGGTTACATTCCCTTGCAATGAAAGATATTTCATTCGTTTCATTTGAGTTATTAGTACTTTGATCGACTAAGCCCCGGCGAGAGCTGGGTAGGCAGTCCGCTGATACCCTAGGGTTCGCCTTAGGGAGAGGTGGGGCTATCACATACAGGCTAATGTAGTATAGTTTTTGGATTTTGCAATTGTACTCGCGCTAGCACCCGACTAGGGTAGATTGTATTTGGGGTTGTAAATACTTTAATGTATTTGGGCATGTATAAACCATGTAGCTGGATTTGAGCATCAATGTAAATGTTAAGTTTGAAATTGTTGTTTCATTTCTTTTCTATGGTTGTTATATCTTTTCTCGAATTAAGCGTGAGTGAGTCCTGGCGACAGTTGGGCGTGCGGTCCACTAAACCCTGGGGCACGCCCTAGGGGGAGATGGGTCGTCATAGATGGTATCAGAATTCTTATTGAGCTCGTGCCGAGGGAGGGTTCTCGGACTGTGGGGATTAGCTTGTTAAGTGTGGAACAAATGTCTATTGTTGGAGACAGTAGATATGTACGTCAGGTAGGAATCTCTAGTAGGGGTGATTTACTCTTGGGACCGGCCGGCTCGAGTTGTGAATTATCTTATTATGAATTCTTGTACTTGGGTACCAAAAGTGGAGAGCACTAGAATAAGGGTCTATTGTGAGAACCCGTAATTTTCCATTTTCTAGGTTTTAGAATCTTTCATGGCTTGTTTTCTGCATTTTCGTGAGTAGGAAAAAATTTCTAGATATTTTTAATGAGCAGATATAGTTTTTGGATGATTTTTCTAGTATCGAATAGGTTTTGAGAAATTAAGAGCGTATACCGGGCGTGGGACCCACTAGTGCGAAAAGTTCGGAAAAATTCGGCCAACTAGGTTAAGTTTTGGATACTGGAATTAATTTACCGGGTGTTAAGAGATAATTAAAGGGTGCTATTTGGATTGGTGTGAGAGGAACAAAGAGATAGCTATGCATTTAATGGGGTGACAAGTGTCACCACATGATTTAACCTTGACTTTTGACTACTATTCCTTAATTTGCCATTTTAATCAAAAATTGCTCAAAAATCATCAAAATTCCCAAGCTCATAGCCGGCCCTCTCTCTCAAGAAAGAAAGAAAGAAAGCTCTCCAAGTTGCTTCAATCTTTGCTCCAATCTTCTAAATCAACCATTGAATTTTGTTTTTGCTCCATAGAAACACTTAAGGGAGTGATAGTGAGGTGTTGTGTGGAGTTATTTGGAAAGCTAAGAGGACTAATTGCTCTCTCTCTCTCTTGTTTCTAAGGTGAGTTGTGAAGAACCACTTTCCTTCCTCTAATGATGCCTAATTTATGATTAGTGGTGGTATGAGATGCAACTTTATGGATTATATTTTGAGTTTTGGTTGAATTGGTGAAATTTTCTAATTATTGGTGATTTTTCTGTTTTAATATGAACATGATTGTGTGGCTATATATAATGATTGGAAATGATGTTTAAGGACTCTATGAGGTGGAAAAAGTGGTTAATTGCAAACAATTTCTGTTTTGGAAGAAATTTTGGAAAGTTAGGGTTTATGATGATTACATTCTGCCCGGTTTTTTAGTTCATGGTTAGAGGCTGAATTGGCTTTGGATTAAAACATGAAAGTTGTAGGGAATGACATTTTAGGGGTGCCTACAAAATTTCAGGTCAATCGGAGTAGCGTAGCCTCACAAAAGTCGAAATTACCCTTGCTGTCCTGGTTTTACCCGAATGTAAGAATTGCGCCTGTAATTGGGTGTTTTGGTTGCATTGCTTTGGAATTTGTTGTTAAGGTCTTCTGATGAAATGTATCCCTATTTCTAAGCTTTTGGATGGCTTTGGAATTTCTGGATTTGGACTTAGGTAGCTTGTTTTATGATGTTTACACCAGAATGCATTTTGTGAATCTGTTTTTCCGGTTCTGGTGTAGTATCTTGCATTTTTGACCTTGTTACACTCGAAACTAGACAGAGTTGCCTTCTGGAACATTGTATCCCTATCTCTGACCTTCGAAACGGTGGGTCTTGTACCTTCATATGATAATCGTAGTGCCTTTGGTGCCATTACCGCAAAATGAGGTCAAAAACTGTTTTTTCAGGGCTAAAGCTAATTCCATTTCCGGATTTTTCTGGTTTCCTCTAATGCTTGTATATGGTTATGGAACCCTATTGGGGTCATATTTGGCATTGGTTTATGACTCGTTATCGAGTCTCATTGTACTTTTTTGCATGTTTTAGGGCGTGACGGTGGTTCACGACGTTCTTTTGACGGAAGTGCATGAAACACCATTTGCAAGCTTGGTGAGTGTACTACTCACTTGTGTGATACTATATGGCTTTGATACTTGAACTTGATGCGTTGAATGTTAAATGATTGAAGTGAGAGCGTACTTTATCACTTTCACTTATTGCTTATCATGTTATTGGAATGTTACATGAAATGAAAGTACTTGACTTGGTGTCGTTTGGACGAGTATCCAACGACCATGATTGTTACCATTGAGCTCAACCCCATGGGTAGTTGATTGAATCGAGCCGGCAAGGGCTTGGTCGTGCCAATTAATGAACCTTGGGGACTGTTATGGAATCTTGTAGTATGAGAGACTCTCGATTCCGGTATACTCGAGTAATACCACAGTGCAAGTGTTTGGAGTTCGGGCCCGGTAGGGGAATGTTAGGTGGAAGGGATGGAAGTAAAGTGAAGTCTACGGTTGGTTACTTTTAAACATTGACGGAGAGTCAATGAGATCCGATCAAGAATGCAAACGAGGAAAAGGGCTCTTGAGAGCCGTCCGTATCCTTTTATCATCATTATTGATGTGTGTCTTTATTTACTTTTGATGAATTGGACTGAAAAGCTTGATGCATCTATGAACTTGGTTGCTTGAGTAGTATTACCTCACTGGGCAATTAGCTCACTCTATTCCTTTTGTTTTCCTTACAGGAAAATAAATATTTTTGGACTGCAATTGATATTTGGTTGCCGAATTGAGCTAGTTGGACATATCTTTTGTATAGCTCAATTATTGAAACCCTAAATGTACTTTTGGGTCCGTTTCTCTTTTGTTTTGGCAAACCATACATGTATCCACTTTTGAATACTTTTGTATGCCGCTTTGGATTGTAAATACTAAAGTTCACGATGTGAATGTTGGCTTGATATTTGGTTGGGTTCTGAAGGGTCGGTTACTACTCATGGCCGACTACGGATTTCTTTTTTTTTATTTTGACATTTTGACTTGTTTACGGGCGTTTGTAAGTTCCGGAACACAATAGATCGCTCTAAACTGCACCGTTAGTCCTGGCGAGAGCTGGGCAGGCAGTCCGCTAACCCCTTTGGTTCGCCTTAGGGGAAGGTGGGGATGTCACAGGTGGTATCAGAGCCTAGGTTTGAATTGGCCTAGGCGAATTAGAAAGGCTCGACTTGAGGATTATGTTAAGTATGTTCCTTAAGGTTTTTTACATATTTTTACTCTTTTGGTGTAGGATGGACGGATCTAGTGGACCGAGTGATGGCCCTGCAGGCGAGCGACCTCGTGAGGCGCTTCCAGTGATCCTATACCAGATTCGGCCAGGAGGGGCCGTGGTTCGTTGGAGCCCGGCTAACCGCCTCAGACAGTGTGAGTGCCGACATAAGTATGCTTACCCGAACGCTCTAGTGTTGGCCGTGGCTGCGGAGCATAAGGAGTTGGCCGGAGAGAATGCTCGACTTGAGGCCGAGGTGACCCAGCTTAGGGCAGCCAATGAGAGACAGGCCAAGCGTATTAAGGGGCTAGAGTACGACGTACTTAAGGTCGAGGATAGAGTTGATGACCTCTGTACTCAGCTTAGGGAGGCGCGTGAGCGCGAGTCTAAGAGAGCCCGAAAGGTGAAGATTCGAGCCGCATCGATCTTAAACCTCTGCGCCGAGGTGGTCGAGGGGGTGAGCGACGAGGACTCATATGCGGGGTCTGAGGTTGGGGTTGGATCCACTCCATCGAGTGGGTCTAATAGCTCGTCGTCGGTCTAGGACAGGACTTCTAGGGTTTGTTTTGGATAGTTTGGTTTTGTATATAGGGTGGATAGGGAGAAGGGCCTTAGCTAATCGTTTTGTACGTCTAGATTAGCTACGTGTATATTTCTTTTGTTGAGGCCATTCCCTTAGGGATTGTCCATGTTTGTACTTGACTTGACTGATTGTTAATATGTGTGCTGTTTGCTTTGCTTGGAATGTATATATCTATTTGGAAAGGTTTTGGGTTTTACTTACATGCATTGTTTTATATTGGTTTTGTACCATTGCCTAGATCAAGTAAAAGTTTATGGAAGGAACACGTAGTGGACGGGGACGTGGGCGCGGAAATAGACAACCCACACCGGATAGGGGTACTGGGGAAACCTCTACTGGACCTAACCCTGACCCTAATGTGCAAATCGCTGCCCCTATGCAGCAAATGACTAACTTGCTGGCACAAGTGGTACAGCAACAAGGCCAGAACCCAAACCCTAATCCTGGAAACCCTGGCAACCACATCGAGAGCGAAGACAGAGCTCTCGAACGTTTTCAAAAGTTTGCTCCACCCAAGTTTATTGGGGGGCCAGATCCGGATGTTGCCGAGAGATGGCCCGAGAAGATGGTCGATATTTTTGCGGCCTTGCACTACACCGATGAACGGCAGGTGACTTTTGCTGTATTTCAGTTAGAAGGGGGCCCGTTCCTGGTGGAACGTGATACGACAAAAATGGGAACGGGAACAAACGCCCAGGACTTGGGTGAATTTTATCAGGGAATTCAACGCGAAATTCTTCCCTCCCTTAGTTCAGGAAAGGAAGGAAGATGAGTTTATTCGACTCCGCCAAGGGGCTCAATCGGTGGCGGAATACGAGAGTCAATTCACCCGCCTGTCTAAATTTGCGCCTGAGCTGATCATGACAGAGCAACGGCGAATTAGGCGTTTTATCCAGGGCCTAAACTGATACGTTCCTCGACCAACACGTTTCGAGACACGTAGCACGTTTGCCCAAGGATCTAGCAAGGATGTCCAACGCTTGGAATTGCGGGATCTAGAACCAAACGGACGACACGATTTGATTCAAGACGGTAGGACGACGACTCCAATGAAGGTGGATACTCCACGGGATAGGTCGGTAGAACAATCTAGGACGAGACGCAAGACTGCTCAAAACCCTTGCCAGGCAAGTAAAGGGGTCGAATCTCTCTCTCAAGAAGAATCGAAAATATGCAAAACTTTATTGATGAAACGTCTACCCTTAATGCTTACAAAGCAAGCCTATATATAGGCATAACTAATGAAACCCTAATATCCGAAACCCTAATATCGAAAAGCTAGATGGTTGGCCACTCCTTGGACAAGGTGGGCCGATCCATGGACTCAATAAAAAAGGGCCTAGTGGTTCGGCCATCCTTAGACAAAGGTGGGCCGAATCCATGGCCAACAAAAAGGACTAATATAAACTTAAGGCTCCTAACACTAAGGCCTAATTGGCCATGGCCCACTTGGCTCTTCACGGGCTTGGATCATCGTGTAGACAACTGGGTTATCACCTTCCAAGCCTTCAGTGTCTCGATGAACTCCTTGTTGGTCTTGAACATTCCGCACAAGGGTTTGGAGTGATTCCTTGAATTGCTTAGCCCGTGCACGTGTGACTGGACCTAATGGGACAAGGTGGGCCAAGGTCCGTGCACACATCAGTCCCCTCCTCTTGAGAAGGATTTGTCCTCAAATCTAGATGGGGACGAAAGATACTAACAAGAGTTTGACAACTCAAATCAACGGTGCGTTTGGAGGTCAGCCACGTTGGGAACAAATGAAAGATCACGAGCCAAGTTAAATGCCGTTTGATCAGCTTCATGAGGCTCTCAAACAAGGACATGCGCCAAGATAGGAAAGAGCTTGTGTAAGGCTCGCGAAACTTCCAGGTAGCAACCCAAAGCTCGCTAATTAGCCTTTGAGCGTGGACACTCACATGCACTTCATAACGATGTTCATTGAAACTAGAAAAGCCTCGAACCTAGTTGTGCAAGGTGGTGTAATTCGACCCTGGGCACTGAATCGGCACAACTTGCCTCTCTGGAGGTGGGACACTGAGCCACCTGTGTTGCATATCCGTAGAAACATGAACCAGTGAGGTAAGAGCAGCACTCGGATCTTGATTGACACATTTGTGGGTATCATCCGACATAAGTGGCAACAATGAAGTGAAACACACTCCATATGAATCGTATGAATTTGCGCAAGTTGGAGTTGGTGAAGTAAGCTCGTGGTGACCAGCTTTTGGACATGTGAAAAAGCACGAACGTGTACCACTGTTAGCAGGAATGAGCACGAAATCGGGTTGCAAGTCTTTAACCATGGTTGGGAGGTTTTGAACAGCATTACAACCTACAAAAATAAAATAACCTTCAACTTGAAACAATTCAGAAATCGGGTAAAGGACTAATAGGACATTATTAACTAGATGGGAAGAAGGTGTAGAACAAGGTTTAAATGAGAAAACTCCCTTTGACACTTCGATATTCCTTCCACCAGTTGATTCAACTTGAGATTCCAGTCCTAGTTCTTTACTCTTCTCATCAACACCTGCATAAGAGCAGTAAGGGTTAGTGCTAGTAACATGCTCAAAATGAGGCAAAGGTGAGGAATGAACTATAGTTAGAGAACAAGAGGTAGAATCTGGAATTTCCCCTTCAAGGTGAGCTCGAATGCATCCTCCAATGGTGCAGACAGGTGTGAATGGACATTGTTCCATGAATTGATACCAAAGAGATTTAGTTCCTAGAAGACAAACTCCATGGAAACTCGCAAAGTGTCCAAGTGACTTGGGAATGGAACATGCCATGACCAACTCTACTTGACTTTGTTTAATCTGCACAAAAGAAGAGATACTAAACAAAACACATGTTAGACTTTCAACTTTTGTAGACATGGTCAACTCCTCCTCCTTACTCTTCACGAAGGCCAAATTGGTCTTGCCGTTTCCCACTCCATTCTTCTCGGACCATTGCTCACTCATTGTACATGAGGTTTGATTTTCATTGTCTAGCTCATGTTCATGGCTCGGGTGCAACGCATTCATATTTGGCTCTTCAATCAACGAGGGACTAGGATGAATTTTCCCTTTATTAACACCGGTTGACACATGATTCAGTTGCTCCAAGTGTGAATCCAGCACTTGGCTTATTCTTTCCATCATAGAATCAACCCATGCTCTAGTCTGACTTTGAAAACCATCGCTTGACTCACGAAGCTTTGACTCAATTCGAGAATTCTCAAACTCCTTGTCTTGATTGTCAAGGTACCTCTTAGATGAATCTCGTTTGCTTGAGGTTGACCTCGATTTAGATGCTCTGCGCAAGCTTCTTTGCTCCTTCTCATACTCATCACAATCTCGTTTATACCTTTCATCTACACACGGAGCACGGTAACATTCCATCTCCTCCTGGAGTGAACAAAACTCATGTTGTGAACTAGATTTCATGGAACTGTGCTTGGGAGTAGGCCGCTTGGAACCCCTCCTCTTGAGAGGCTCATTCTCCAAGAATTCTTGGTTGTATGAGCAAGATGCAACTCCAGTGGGCATGACTATGTGACCTGCAAAATGGTTAGTAGAGCAAAGGGATATTCCTCACATCACACAAGCTCACGTGTATGTGCTCATCCCTCGTGTATCTCTCGCAGTGTTCTAATGGACTTACCAAATACCTTTACCTGTTGGATTAGGTAGTTGAGAAATGCTGCTCAAATCCAACAACCGTTACCAACCTTTCCACAAGTGTAACCACAAGAACGTAGGAGAAAATGTAGGAAAGTGTTCCTAAAATCTAGGAGAAAATATAGGAGCAAATGTAGGAGAAAATGTAGGAAAGTTTCCTAAAATGGGGAAGAGAATATAGGAGAGTTTCCTAAAGTGGATGAGAGAATATAGGAGAGGACCTAAAAATGGATGAGAAAATTTTAGGAGAGTTTCCTAAAGTGGATGAGAGAATATAGGAGAGTTTCCTAAAGTGGATGAGAGAATATAGGAAAGGTCCTAAAAAATGGATGAGAGAATTTTAAGTGAGTTTCCTAAAAATGGATGCGAGTGTTTAGGAAAATTTCCTAAAAATGGATGAGAGAATTTAGGAAAGTTTCCAAAAAAAAAATGGATGAGAGAGTTTAGGAAAATTTCCTAAAAATGGATGAGAGAATTTAGGAAAGTTTCCAAAAAAAATGGATGAGAAAATTTAGGAAAGTTTCCTAAAAAATAGATGAGAGATTTTAGGAAAGTTTCCAAAAAAATGGATGAGAAAATTTAGGAAAGTTTCCTAAAAAATAGATGAGAGATTTTAGGAAAGTTTCCAAAAAAATGGATGAGAGAGTTTAGGAAAATTTCCTAAAAATGGATGAGAGAATTTAGGAAAGTTTCCAAAAAAATAGATGAGAGACTTTAGGAAAGTTTCCTAAAAAGGTAGGAGGGAAAGTGTCCAAGTGAGTACAAAGAGTTATCCAAGTGCTTTACTTAGTTTCCTAATTGATTTTGGAAACAAGTTAGTTTTTGGAAACCTTTTGAAAATCCTTTTCCTCTTGAATAACTTTTGGTAACCTTCTTGAAACAACTTTTGGTAATCTTCTTGAAACAACTTTTGGTAACCTTCCTGAAACAACCTTTGGTAATCTTCTTGAAGCAACTTTTGGTAACGTCCAAATTCTACTCCAAGAAAGATTGCACAAATCAGATTTGGTTCCCTATTCAAAACAATTCGGTTGCCCCTTTCTTTCCTTTCCTTTTTTTTTTCTCTTACCAACCGATTCCTCTTTTCTTTCCTTTTTTTTTCGTTTTTGTTTTCTTTTTTTTTTCTTGACTACAACTATCAACCACGACACAAAACAAGGAAGTCTACAAATAATAACTACCAAGAACTCCAAGATATTTCAAGAACTTCTCAAAGCAGTTGTCAGGAACTTCAGAAATTTCAAGATTATGGTCAAGAATTCAAGACGCTCAAGATTATTGTAAATTCTCTTCAAGATTCACAAAATTCCAACAAGTTTTGCCAAAATCCAGATTTGAAAACCAAGTAAACAAGTTGGATAACACAAACAACAAGGCTGGACAGATTTGTATTCGGATGAACAGTAACGATGAACAGTGTCGGTGAACAGTATGATGAACAGTGTCGGGGTGAACAGTACTATGAACAGTACCGATGGACAGTATTTTTTTTTTTTACAAGGCAGCGGACAAAACACAAAGGCCCTACGACACAACTACGAAAAATACGGATATAACGAAAGATACCTCTACCAAAGCTCTGAAGCCAACTGATACGTTCCTCGATCAACACGTTTCGAGACACGTAGCACGTTTGCCCAAGGATCTAGCAAGGATGTCCAACGCTTGGAATTGCGGGATCTAGAACCAAACGGACGACACGATTTGATTCAAGACGGTAGGACGACGACTCCAATGAAGGTGGATACTCCACGGGATAGGTCGGTAGAACAATCTAGGACGAGACGCAAGACTGCTCAAAACCCTTGCCAGGCAAGTAAAGGGGTCGAATCTCTCTCTCAAGAAGAATCGAAAATATGCAAAACTTTATTGATGAAACGTCTACCCTTAATGCTTACAAAGCAAGCCTATATATAGGCATAACTAATGAAACCCTAATATCCGAAACCCTAATATCGAAAAGCTAGATGGTTGGCCACTCCTTGGACAAGGTGGGCCGATCCATGGACTCAATAAAAAAGGGCCTAGTGGTTCGGCCATCCTTAGACAAAGGTGGGCCGAATCCATGGCCAACAAAAAGGACTAATATAAACTTAAGGCTCCTAACACTAAGGCCTAATTGGCCATGGCCCACTTGGCTCTTCACGGGCTTGGATCATCGTGTAGACAACTGGGTTATCACCTTCCAAGCCTTCAGTGTCTCGATGAACTCCTTGTTGGTCTTGAACATTCCGCACAAGGGTTTGGAGTGATTCCTTGAATTGCTTAGCCCGTGCACGTGTGACTGGACCTAATGGGACAAGGTGGGCCAAGGTCCGTGCACACATCAGTCCCCTCCTCTTGAGAAGGATTTGTCCTCAAATCTAGATGGGGACGAAAGATACTAACAAGAGTTTGACAACTCAAATCAACGGTGCGTTTGGAGGTCAGCCACGTTGGGAACAAATGAAAGATCACGAGCCAAGTTAAATGCCGTTTGATCAGCTTCATGAGGCTCTCAAACAAGGACATGCGCCAAGATAGGAAAGAGCTTGTGTAAGGCTCGCGAAACTTCCAGGTAGCAACCCAAAGCTCGCTAATTAGCCTTTGAGCGTGGACACTCACATGCACTTCATAACGATGTTCATTGAAACTAGAAAAGCCTCGAACCTGGTTGTGCAAGGTGGTGTAATTCGACCCTGGGCACTGAATCGGCACAACTTGCCTCTCTGGAGGTGGGACACTGAGCCACCTGTGTTGCATATCCGTAGAAACATGAACCAGTGAGGTAAGAGCAGCACTCGGATCTTGATTGACACATTTGTGGGTATCATCCGACATAAGTGGCAACAATGAAGTGAAACACACTCCATATGAATCGCATGAATTTGCGCAAGTTGGAGTTGGTGAAGTAAGCTCGTGGTGACTAGCTTTTGGACATATGAAAAAGCACGAACGTGTACCACTGTTAGCAGGAATGAGCACGAAATCGGGTTGCAAGTCTTTAACCATGGTTGGGAGGTTTTGAACAGCATTACAACCTACAAAAATAAAATAACCTTCAACTTGAAACAATTCAGAAATCGGGTAAAGGACTAATAGGACATTATTAACTAGATGGGAAGAAGGTGTAGAACAAGGTTTAAATGAGAAAACTCCCTTTGACACTTCGATATTCCTTCCACCAGTTGATTCAACTTGAGATTCCAGTCCTAGTTCTTTGTGACAGCCCCACCTTCCCCTAAGCCGTACCAAAGGAGTTAGCGGACTGCCTGCCCAGCTCTCGCCAGGACTACTAAAACGGTCAAACACTAACTCAAGTCGTTCGGGAAAATATTGGCGCGCTTAAACAACCCAATAAATAAGAAACGGAAAACAAAAGTCAAAACGTGAAGCGAATAGTGACCGCCACGTCACAATCCGCCAAGATCCCATGGATTACAAGAAATTTCCAACAATCACTGAAAAGAGTATATACAAGCCAAGTACAAGCCATTGGATAGGAATACACCCTATTACAAACCTCATTTGTATGGTTACAAGCCAAAAGAAAGCATTTAAATCCAAGTACAAACAAAGGTTCCAACTATTGAGGAGCTATACAAAATCTCTCAACTAGCTCTACTCAACTCATGCTTCAAAGTCAAAAGTCCAAAAGACAATTCCCTGTAAGGAAAACAAAATTTAACGGAGTGAGCTTTCGCCCAATGAGGTACTATCACGTACATATACCAAGATCACATAAACTCAAGAGCATTCAGTCCAAATACGTTCGTCAAGTAAGTAAAAGCAATAACACCCAAGTGTAAGGAATAAAAGGATACGGATGGCTCTCAGGAGCCCTTTTCCTCTTTTGCCATACTTGATCTCATCTCATTGACTCTCCGTCAATGTATACCAGGTAATCATGACCGTAGACCCCTCTTTACTCCAATTATCCGTCCACCTCACTTTCCCCTTACCGGGCCCGAACACCACACAGTACAGAATTGGTATTACTCGAGTAAACCGGAATCTAGGGTCTCATACCCAAAGATTCTCAAATACAGTTCCCATGGCTTGTCAAATGTCCCCGACCAAGTCCTTACTGGCTCGAGTCCATTGACTTCCAATGAGGTAGAGCTCAAAGTAAACAGTACAGATCCAGAGTTACATTAAGGATCGGCATCCAAGCGACACCAAATCAAACACAGTCAAGAGTATTCAAGTTATATCATAACCAAACAAGTAGGCCAGAGAGTACGAGAGTGGTAAAGTACACCCTCGCCTCACCTAGTCCAAACAATCATCACAACTAGTCCAAAACACAGAATTCAAGTACAAGAAAGCCACGGAATAACAAATATGTGAGTAGTACACTCACCAAGTCAAACAAAGTAATTTCACAAGTTTTCGCCCGACGTGAGCCTCGGATCACCGGCACGCCCTATAATAATCAAGAAAGTACAATTAAGACTCAAACACGAGTCGAATACCTTTTAATAGGAACTATTAAGGTAAAACCCAAATATAGCTTGGAAATGAAAAATACATAATATTTAGGGTTAAAAGTAGAAACAACCCTAAAATTATTCATCTCTAGTCAATCTCAACCCAACTCACAAGGATCCAATGCCCTAGACACTCGGACAGCATTTCCCCTAAAATTTCAGCTTTTCCAACCTACAAGACACCAATAAAAACCATCCAACACAACCACAAGCACCCAAACACTTCATAAGGCATTCAATATACTTCATTAGGGTCACAATACCCCTCAATACTAGCCAATTAGAAGCTCAACAATCAACCATAGCAAAGCCCCAATTGAAACCCTAAATCTGAAATTTTCCGCATAAGCGGCAATTTTCCGCAATTAACTACAATTAACGCACAAGTGAGCTATAAAACACCATTTGGAACCACCAAATCAAACCCAATCATATCCATCATATGAAACCAGAAAAATGCCAAGAAAAATCAGAAAATTAGGAAACTTCACTCCAATCCACCAAATCTTCCGTACAATCACGTATATAGCTACTATAAGGCACCACTTGGCCAAAATTAGAAACAAAAGATGAGTTCCAAGCAATATACCTTAGTTCTTCAAGAAAGGTTGAAGCTTAGAGAGTTTTCTTCCAAAACAACACCACCAAGGTCTTCAAACCCTCCTAGCAAGATGATTCTACGGACTAATTCAAGAAACAATCGGTTGATTTTCAAGATTGAGCAAGGATTTGGAGATGAAAGGTTGAAGAATGTTTTTCCTTCTTGGCTGGAGAGGTTCGGCTATGAGGAGGTGAAGAATGAAGAGGTTTTGGTCAAATTTGGACTTTTATGTAATGACAAAGAAAGTTAGGCAAAGTTAGGTAAGCTTGGTCCAACCACATTTGGACACGTGGCACCTTGTTTTGTTTAGTGTTATCCTCTTGTCCCTCCAGAGTTAATCCATCTAGGTAACCTCTAATCATCTCCTAACACCTAGTAATGAAATCCCTTTATGAACAATTTAACCGAATTGGTCGAATTTCTCTCACTAAATGCACTAGCGGGTCCCACGTCCAAAATACGTTCCAAATTTCTCACGAACTACCTTATACTAGAAAAATGATTTAAAAACTATATTTACTGATAAAATGTTAATAAAAGTAATATAATAAAGAAAATACAAGAAAACGGTGCACAGGAATAAAATAATAAATAAATAAATAATAAATTTTTTTTTTCTGGGTTCTCACATCCTCTCCCCCTAAAAAAAATTTCGCCCTCGAAATTGCTCATCTGGGTTACTAAACAGCTCAGGGTATTTCTTTTGCATCTCTTCCTCCAATTCCCAAGTTGCCTCCTCTAAACCATGATTCCTCCACATAACCTTCACTAATGGGATTTGCTTATTCCTCAGTTCCTTAATCCTTCGATCGAGTACTTGTACAGGTCTCTCTTCGTAGGTGAGTGCCTCATCTAACTCAATCTCTTCTGGTCGCACAACGTGGGTTGGATCAGGATAGTACTTTTTCAGCATTGAAACATGGAAAACGTCATGAATCCGAGATAAACTTGGCGGCAACTCGAGTCGGTACGCTACTTTCCCAATTCGGTGGAGAATTTTGTATGGCCCCACGAACCGTGGTTGAAGTTTCTTTCCTCTCCCCGCAGTGACGCTTCGTAGTGGCGTGATTTTAAGGAAGACACGGTCTCCAACTTCGAACTCCAAATCTTTCCTTCGATTATCTGCGTAGCTCTTTTGTCGGCTTTGAGCTGTTTGGAGTCTTTGACGAATCAATTTAACCTTTTCTTGCGCATCCTCCATCCAGGGAATGGTTGTTGGATCTAGAACTTTCTTTTCCCCTACTTCATCCCAGTAAATGGGTGAACGACACTTCCGTCCGTAGAGAGCTTCATATGGTGCCATTTGAATGGATGAGTGGAAACTATTATTGTAGGCGAACTCTACCAAAGTCATGTGTTGGCCCCAATTACCCCCAAAATCCAGAATACAAGTTCGTAACATATCCTCGAGGGTTTGAATCGTTCGCTCCGACTGGCCATCCGTCTGGGGGTGATAAGTGGTACTAAGGTTAAGTTTGGTCCCTAAGTGCTCCTGAAATTTTTGCCAAAACCTCGATACAAAACGAGGATCTCGATCTGAAACTATACTCACTGGAACCCCATGTAACCTCACAATTTCATTCAGGTACAACCGAGCTAGTTTATCTATGGAGTCCTTCACATTCACAGGTAAGAAATGGGCTGATTTGGTCAACCGATCAACGATCACCCAAACGGCATCATGTCCTTTTTGCGTTCTTGGCAGTCCAGAAACAAAGTCCATCGTGATATTTTCCCACTTCCATTCAGGTATCTCAAGAGGTTGTAACAGTCCGGAGGGTTTTTGGTGTTCAGCCTTAACTTGCTGGCAAATCAGGCAGGTTTGGATATATTGAGCAATCTCCCTCTTCATTTTATCCCACCAGTACAACCGTCGCAAATCTTGGTACATCTTATTACTACCAGGATGAATCGTGTATTTTGATCGATGGGCTTCCTCCAAAATTTCTCTTTTCAGGTTTTCATCATTGGCCACCACTACTCGATTCTTATATCTTAAAATCCCTTCGGGACCCAAATTGAAATCAGGTAATGCTTCCTTTTCTACTTTTTCCTTCCACTTTTGTACCATCGGATCCTTCTCTTGGGCTTCTTTAATTCGATCAAGAATAGTAGAGGTTACCCGAATATTCCCAAAAGTTATTTTCTTACATCCCACTCTAGGGTTCCACTCACTGGCTGCTCCTAACATCTCCCATTCCTTGACCATCAACCCGGCTACTTGAGCCTTCCGACTTAGGGCGTCCGCTACTACGTTAGCCTTACCAGGATGGTAGTTGATCGTGCAGTCATAATCCTCTAAGAGTTCCATCCACCGGCGTTGCCTCATATTCAACTCTTTTTGGGAGAACAGGTACTTAAGACTCTTATGGTCTGAATAAACCTCAAAGGTAACCCCGTAAAGATAGTGTCTCCACTTTTTCAGAGCAAAGACCACAGCAGCTAACTCCAAGTCATGGGTAGGGTAGTTTTGTTCATGGGTTTTTAGTTTTCTAGAGGCAAAGGCAATCACGTTCTGGTTTTGCATTAACACGCATCCCAAACCTTCCTTCGAAGCATCGGTATATACTGTGAAACTGTCCTTTCCATTAGGCAAGGCCAAAACAGGAGCTCTGGTTAACCTTCGCTTCAACTCCTAAAAACTGGTTTCACACCTAGTATCCCACACAAAACGACCGTTTTTCTTCGTCAGGTCTGTTAAAGGACCGGCCAATTTGGAAAAGTCTTTAATAAAGCGTCTATAGTATCCAGCCAACCCTAAGAAACTGCGAATTTCAGTGGGATTTTCTGGCCTCTTCCATTCAGCCACCGCCTCTACTTTCGCGGGGTCTACTGTAATACCTTCTTTTGAAATCACATGTCCTAAGAAAGAGATTTTCTCCAGCCAAAATTCACACTTACTAAATTTGGCGTATAGCTGATGATCTCTCAGGGTTTGTAACACTAACTTCAAATGTTGCTCATGTTCCTCACGGGTTTTAGAATAGACCAAAATGTCGTCAATGAACACGACAACGAATCGGTCCAGGTAGGGTTTGAAAACTCGATGCATCAAATCCATAAAGGCGGCAGGGGCATTGGTCAACCCGAAAGGCATGACCGCAAACTCAAAATGCCCATATCTAGAATTGAAAGCAGTTTTGGGTACATCTTCTTGCTTAATTAGCAACTGGTAGTAACCCTGTCGGAGATCTAACTTTGAAAAGACCACTGCGCCTTGTAGCTGGTCGAACAGTTCATCGATGTGGGGAAGTGGGTATTTGTTCTTAATGGTCATGTTGTTTAGTCCCCGATAGTCGATACACAGTCTTAACGTTCCATCCTTCTTCTTAACAAATAGTACCGGAGCCCCCCAAGGAGATCCACTCTCACGAATAAACCCACGCTCCAACAGGTCTTGCAACTGCAACTTCAGCTCCTTGAGTTCAGCAGGTGCCATTCGATAGGGGGTCTTAGAGATAGGTGACGCTCCTGGCAATAGGTCAATCTTAAACTCTATCTCTCTCTCCGGAGGTAAAGTTACTAATTCATCAGGAAACACATCCGGATATTCACTTACAATAGGCACATCTTCAACCCTCAGCTTATCAGTGGGAGTATTTATAAGAAAAGCTAGAAACCCTTGGGCCCCTCTATACAAAAATTTTCTGGCCCGAATACCCGAAATCAATGCAGATGAGGCTAAACTACCTCTTACATCTAGCCTTAAGGTCGCCTCCCCCGGTATACGAAATTCCACTACCTTTCTCTTACAATCGAGCTGTGCATCGTACTTAGCTAGCCAGTCCATACCCAATATAACGTCGTACCCCTTAATGGCCAAACTTATAAGATTCCCTAAAAGCTTTCTCTCTCCTACCCATATTTCACAATTCGCATACATCAAACCAGTAATCAAATGTTGGTTCCCCGTAGGAGTACTAACCTCTAAGTCATAAGGCAAGCTAACGGGTTTTATATCAATACCGCACATAAAATCGGGGTTAACAAAGGAATGGGTAGCACCAGGGTCTATCAAAATCCTAGCTAGACGATGGAAAACAGGGATCGTACCTTCTACAACCCCAGAGGAATCAGGGACTTGTTGTTGCTCAAGGGAGTAAACCCGAGCTGGCACCTTTGGCTTTGTCCCTTCTACCTTGGACTGTCCCGAGTTGGCCTTCGACGACTGAGTGGTTGCTCTCGTCTCCCGAGGTAACACTGGGCAGTTAGCTATTTGATGCTCTGCACTCCCGCAGCGCAAGCATCTTCTCTCCTTCCTCCAACAGTTGTCCTCAGTGTGGTTTGGTTTTCCACAAAATCCACAAGGTCCACGTGCAACTGAGGCCGAACTTCCTTGTGAGGTGCTCTTCTGCGGGCCCCGTCCATTGTGACCACCCCTTGGCGGAGTCCCTCGCGTCATTCCCGGTTGCCTTCCTCCACCGGCTCCTCTTCCAAACTTGGGAGGGGTCCCTTTATCCCCTTGGGTCGAGCTACTCGCAGAGAACCCCCGTTTTTTCACCTGAAAGTTCCTTACTTGAAGCCTTGCATTTTCAACTCGCAAAGCTTTCTCCACGGCGTCACTAAAAGTGTGGATCTGGGCTACCGCCAGATCCTTTTGAATTTCCACATTGAGCCCCTGAGTAAAACGCCGAACTCTCCTTTGCTCCGTCAGAATGAGTTCAGGGGCAAACTTGGATAAACGAGTAAACTGGCTCTCGTACTCAGCCACTGATTGAGTCCCTTGGCGGAGCCTAATAAACTCGTCCTCCCTTTTTTCTTGGACTAGAGGGGGAAAGTATTTTGCGTTGAAGTCCCTCACAAAATTTACCCATGTTCTTGGGGTTTGTTCCCGGTCCCATTTCATGCGTATCACATTCCACCAAGAACGCGAAAGTAACCTGTCTCTCCTCTGAGTAGTGTAGGGCGGCAAAAATATCTATCATTTTCTCTAACCACTTTTCGGCCACGTCCGGATCTGGCCCGCCTAGAAATTTTGGCAGAGAGAACTTCTGAAATCTCTCCAGGGCCCGATCTTCACTTTCCACTACATGGCCAGGGTTCCCAGGTTGCTGGATAGGAGGTTGGCCCTGCTGTTGCACTACGTGGGCTAACAGGTCAGTCATTTGCTGCATAGCAGCGGCTATCTGGGCATTAGGGTCAACCCTAGTTTCAGGGTTTGGTTCAGTTGAGGTATCCCTAATACCCTCGTCAGTTGTGGGTTGCCTAACCCCGCGGCCACGGCCTCGTCCACTACGAGTGCCTTCCATTCTCTAGGTCACTCTAAAATCGAGGCACAAACTAATATCAAAAGGCATATCAATATAGTCATATAAGCATGAACAAAATTAAAAGTAAACACCACATAAGGCACGTATACACATAGCACATTTATACATGGAACACATAACTGTGTCAAACAGTCATACATAAGCAGTCAAGCAAATATATACAAAGTACTCCCGTGAAGCCAAAAGAGGGTCTGCCAAAATACACTGTACAACCTAGGTCTCAGAAGTACAAAACAACTAACCAAAAGCTTTTCCTAGGTATCCCTCACACGGGATCAAAACTAGGCCCAAAACCCTAATCTAGTCCTCGACGGAGCCAACCGACTCCCCCCCAGAGCTAGAGCTAGGGCTAGGGGCGCCTCCCTGACCTGGAGCTCCGCCACCTGGAGCTCCCCCTGGCGCATTGGCGCCAATCACCTCCTGGATCAGCGCCCCACACTCATCGATAATCGCGCCGGATCGGTCTCTCACCTCCCGGACTACTCGAATAAGGCGGTCGTTAACCGCCTGCAACTGCTCTCTCAGAGCGTCCGTCCTCTCCTGCTCCATGGCCACGTCCCCCCGGAGCTCTCCGATCCTATCGGCCTGCATCCGCATGATGCCCCTAAGCCTAAGGGTCTCAGTACGCTCCCTGGCGGCGTCACATCTAAGCCTCTGTCGCTCGGCAAGTACCGCCACCACCACGTGGTCCGCGTAGGAGTAAAACTGGCAACGCCTACAGCGGCGGGTCCGGCTAGCGGTATGCCATAGCCGGATCGGACCTCCCGGTCTCTCCTGGTAGTCGACAACCCGTGGGCGCCTCTGAGGTGGCTCGCCTCCACCTGCTCCACTAGTACCGGCCATACCCTACAAAGATAGCAAAGGTTTATAGCTTAGACAATATATTCACACTTAATAGCATCTAATCACAATCCCAAAAGTTCTAAGAAACAGGTTTCAAGTTCGCCCAGGTTATTTCTAGCCTAGGCTCTGATACCACTTGTGACAGCCCCACCTTCCCCTAAGCCGTACCAAAGGAGTTAGCGGACTGCCTGCCCAGCTCTCGCCAGGACTACTAAAACGGTCAAACACTAACTCAAGTCGTTCGGGAAAATATTGGCGCGCTTAAACAACCCAATAAATAAGAAACGGAAAACAAAAGTCAAAACGTGAAGCGAATAGTGACCGCCACGTCACAATCCGCCAAGATCCCATGGATTACAAGAAATTTCCAACAATCACTGAAAAGAGTATATACAAGCCAAGTACAAGCCATTGGATAGGAATACACCCTATTACAAACCTCATTTGTATGGTTACAAGCCAAAAGAAAGCATTTAAATCCAAGTACAAACAAAGGTTCCAACTATTGAGGAGCTATACAAAATCTCTCAACTAGCTCTACTCAACTCATGCTTCAAAGTCAAAAGTCCAAAAGACAATTCCCTGTAAGGAAAACAAAATTTAACGGAGTGAGCTTTCGCCCAATGAGGTACTATCACGTACATATACCAAGATCACATAAACTCAAGAGCATTCAGTCCAAATACGTTCGTCAAGTAAGTAAAAGCAATAACACCCAAGTGTAAGGAATAAAAGGATACGGATGGCTCTCAGGAGCCCTTTTCCTCTTTTGCCATACTTGATCTCATCTCATTGACTCTCCGTCAATGTATACCAGGTAATCATGACCGTAGACCCCTCTTTACTCCAATTATCCGTCCACCTCACTTTCCCCTTACCGGGCCCGAACACCACACAGTACAGAATTGGTATTACTCGAGTAAACCGGAATCTAGGGTCTCATACCCAAAGATTCTCAAATACAGTTCCCATGGCTTGTCAAATGTCCCCGACCAAGTCCTTACTGGCTCGAGTCCATTGACTTCCAATGAGGTAGAGCTCAAAGTAAACAGTACAGATCCAGAGTTACATTAAGGATCGGCATCCAAGCGACACCAAATCAAACACAGTCAAGAGTATTCAAGTTATATCATAACCAAACAAGTAGGCCAGAGAGTACGAGAGTGGTAAAGTACACCCTCGCCTCACCTAGTCCAAACAATCATCACAACTAGTCCAAAACACAGAATTCAAGTACAAGAAAGCCACGGAATAACAAATATGTGAGTAGTACACTCACCAAGTCAAACAAAGTAATTTCACAAGTTTTCGCCCGACGTGAGCCTCGGATCACCGGCACGCCCTATAATAATCAAGAAAGTACAATTAAGACTCAAACACGAGTCGAATACCTTTTAATAGGAACTATTAAGGTAAAACCCAAATATAGCTTGGAAATGAAAAATACATAATATTTAGGGTTAAAAGTAGAAACAACCCTAAAATTATTCATCTCTAGTCAATCTCAACCCAACTCACAAGGATCCAATGCCCTAGACACTCGGACAGCATTTCCCCTAAAATTTCAGCTTTTCCAACCTACAAGACACCAATAAAAACCATCCAACACAACCACAAGCACCCAAACACTTCATAAGGCATTCAATATACTTCATTAGGGTCACAATACCCCTCAATACTAGCCAATTAGAAGCTCAACAATCAACCATAGCAAAGCCCCAATTGAAACCCTAAATCTGAAATTTTCCGCATAAGCGGCAATTTTCCGCAATTAACTACAATTAACGCACAAGTGAGCTATAAAACACCATTTGGAACCACCAAATCAAACCCAATCATATCCATCATATGAAACCAGAAAAATGCCAAGAAAAATCAGAAAATTAGGAAACTTCACTCCAATCCACCAAATCTTCCGTACAATCACGTATATAGCTACTATAAGGCACCACTTGGCCAAAATTAGAAACAAAAGATGAGTTCCAAGCAATATACCTTAGTTCTTCAAGAAAGGTTGAAGCTTAGAGAGTTTTCTTCCAAAACAACACCACCAAGGTCTTCAAACCCTCCTAGCAAGATGATTCTACGGACTAATTCAAGAAACAATCGGTTGATTTTCAAGATTGAGCAAGGATTTGGAGATGAAAGGTTGAAGAATGTTTTTCCTTCTTGGCTGGAGAGGTTCGGCTATGAGGAGGTGAAGAATGAAGAGGTTTTGGTCAAATTTGGACTTTTATGTAATGACAAAGAAAGTTAGGCAAAGTTAGGTAAGCTTGGTCCAACCACATTTGGACACGTGGCACCTTGTTTTGTTTAGTGTTATCCTCTTGTCCCTCCAGAGTTAATCCATCTAGGTAACCTCTAATCATCTCCTAACACCTAGTAATGAAATCCCTTTATGAACAATTTAACCGAATTGGTCGAATTTCTCTCACTAAATGCACTAGCGGGTCCCACGTCCAAAATACGTTCCAAATTTCTCACGAACTACCTTATACTAGAAAAATGATTTAAAAACTATATTTACTGATAAAATGTTAATAAAAGTAATATAATAAAGAAAATACAAGAAAACGGTGCACAGGAATAAAATAATAAATAAATAAATAATAAATTTTTTTTTTCTGGGTTCTCACATTCTTTACTCTTCTCATCAACACCTGCATAAGAGCAGTAAGGGTTAGTGCTAGTAACATGCTCAAAATGAGGCAAAGGTGAGGAATGAACTATAGTTAGAGAACAAGAGGTAGAATCTGGAATTTCCCCTTCAAGGTGAGCTCGAATGCATCCTCCAATGGTGCAGACAGGTGTGAATGGACATTGTTCCATGAATTGATACCAAAGAGATTTAGTTCCTAGAAGACAAACTCCATGGAAACTCGCAAAGTGTCCAAGTGACTTGGGAATGGAACATGCCATGACCAACTCTACTTGACTTTGTTTAATCTGCACAAAAGAAGAGATACTAAACAAAACACATGTTAGACTTTCAACTTTTGTAGACATGGTCAACTCCTCCTCCTTACTCTTCACGAAGGCCAAATTGGTCTTGCCGTTTCCCACTCCATTCTTCTCGGACCATTGCTCACTCATTGTACATGAGGTTTGATTTTCATTGTCTAGCTCATGTTCATGGCTCGGGTGCAACGCATTCATATTTGGCTCTTCAATCAACGAGGGACTAGGATGAATTTTCCCTTTATTAACACCGGTTGACACATGATTCAGTTGCTCCAAGTGTGAATCCAGCACTTGGCTTATTCTTTCCATCATAGAATCAACCCATGCTCTAGTCTGACTTTGAAAACCATCGCTTGACTCACGAAGCTTTGACTCAATTCGAGAATTCTCAAACTCCTTGTCTTGATTGTCAAGGTACCTCTTAGATGAATCTCGTTTGCTTGAGGTTGACCTCGATTTAGATGCTCTGCGCAAGCTTCTTTGCTCCTTCTCATACTCATCACAATCTCGTTTATACCTTTCATCTACACACGGAGCACGGTAACATTCCATCTCCTCCTGGAGTGAACAAAACTCATGTTGTGAACTAGATTTCATGGAACTGTGCTTGGGAGTAGGCCGCTTGGAACCCCTCCTCTTGAGAGGCTCATTCTCCAAGAATTCTTGGTTGTATGAGCAAGATGCAACTCCAGTGGGCATGACTATGTGACCTGCAAAATGGTTAGTAGAGCAAAGGGATATTCCTCACATCACACAAGCTCACGTGTATGTGCTCATCCCTCGTGTATCTCTCGCAGTGTTCTAATGGACTTACCAAATACCTTTACCTGTTGGATTAGGTAGTTGAGAAATGCTGCTCAAATCCAACAACCGTTACCAACCTTTCCACAAGTGTAACCACAAGAACGTAGGAGAAAATGTAGGAAAGTGTTCCTAAAATCTAGGAGAAAATATAGGAGCAAATGTAGGAGAAAATGTAGGAAAGTTTCCTAAAATGGGGAAGAGAATATAGGAGAGTTTCCTAAAGTGGATGAGAGAATATAGGAGAGGACCTAAAAATGGATGAGAAAATTTTAGGAGAGTTTCCTAAAGTGGATGAGAGAATATAGGAGAGTTTCCTAAAGTGGATGAGAGAATATAGGAAAGGTCCTAAAAAATGGATGAGAGAATTTTAAGTGAGTTTCCTAAAAATGGATGCGAGTGTTTAGGAAAATTTCCTAAAAATGGATGAGAGAATTTAGGAAAGTTTCCAAAAAAAAATGGATGAGAGAGTTTAGGAAAATTTCCTAAAAATGGATGAGAGAATTTAGGAAAGTTTCCAAAAAAAATGGATGAGAAAATTTAGGAAAGTTTCCTAAAAAATAGATGAGAGATTTTAGGAAAGTTTCCAAAAAAATGGATGAGAAAATTTAGGAAAGTTTCCTAAAAAATAGATGAGAGATTTTAGGAAAGTTTCCAAAAAAATGGATGAGAGAGTTTAGGAAAATTTCCTAAAAATGGATGAGAGAATTTAGGAAAGTTTCCAAAAAAATAGATGAGAGACTTTAGGAAAGTTTCCTAAAAAGGTAGGAGGGAAAGTGTCCAAGTGAGTACAAAGAGTTATCCAAGTGCTTTACTTAGTTTCCTAATTGATTTTGGAAACAAGTTAGTTTTTGGAAACCTTTTGAAAATCCTTTTCCTCTTGAATAACTTTTGGTAACCTTCTTGAAACAACTTTTGGTAATCTTCTTGAAACAACTTTTGGTAACCTTCCTGAAACAACCTTTGGTAATCTTCTTGAAGCAACTTTTGGTAACGTCCAAATTCTACTCCAAGAAAGATTGCACAAATCAGATTTGGTTCCTTATTCAAAACAATTCGGTTGCCCCTTTCTTTCCTTTCCTTTTTTTTTTCTCTTGCCAACCGATTCCTCTTTTCTTTCCTTTTTTTTTCGTTTTTGTTTTCTTTTTTTTTTCTTGACTACAACTATCAACCACGACACAAAACAAGGAAGTCTACAAATAATAACTACCAAGAACTCCAAGATATTTCAAGAACTTCTCAAAGCAGTTGTCAGGAACTTCAGAAATTTCAAGATTATGGTCAAGAATTCAAGACGCTCAAGATTATTGTAAGTTCTCTTCAAGATTCACAAAATTCCAACAAGTTTTGCCAAAAATCCAGATTTGAAAACCAAGTAAATAAGTTGGATAACACAAACAACAAGGCTGGACAGATTTGTATTCGGATGAACAGTAACGATGAACAGTGTCGGTGAACAGTACGATGAACAGTGTCGGGTGAACAGTACGATGAACAGTACCTATGAACAGTATTTTTTTTTTTTACAAGGCAGCGGACAAAACACAAAGGCCCTACGACACAACTACGAAAAATACGGATATAACGAAAGATACCTCTACCAAAGCTCTGAAGCCAACTGATACGTTCCTCGATCAACACGTTTCGAGACACGTAGCACGTTTGCCCAAGGATCTAGCAAGGATGTTCAACGCTTGGAATTGCGGGATCTAGAACCAAACGGACGACACGATTTGATTCAAAATGGTAGGACGACGACTCCAATGAAGGTGGATACTCCACGGGATAGGTCGGTAGAACAATCTAGGACGAGACGCAAGACTGCTCAAAACCCTTGCCAGGCAAGTAAAGGGGTCGAATCTCTCTCTCAAGAAGAATCGAAAATATGCAAAACTTTATTGATGAAACGTCTACCCTTAATGCTTACAAAGCAAGCCTATATATAGGCATAACTAATGAAACCCTAATATCCGAAATCCTAATATCGAAAAGCTAGATGGTTGGCCACTCCTTGGACAAGGTGGGCCGATCCATGGACTCAATAAAAAAGGGCCTAGTGGTTCGGCCATCCTTAGACAAAGGTGGGCCGAATCCATGGCCAACAAAAAGGACTAATATAAACTTAAGGCTCCTAACACTAAGGCCTAATTGGCCATGGCCCACTTGGCTCTTCACGGGCTTGGATCATCGTGTAGACAACTGGGTTATCACCTTCCAAGCCTTCAGTGTCTCGATGAACTCCTTGTTGGTCTTGAACATTCCGCACAAGGGTTTGGAGTGATTCCTTGAATTGCTTAGCCCGTGCACGTGTGACTGGACCTAATGGGACAAGGTGGGCCAAGGTCCGTGCACACATCACTAAACGTGGAGATTCAGAAGGACCTCGCAGTGGCTCAAATCAATGCTTTTAGCGAGGCCGTTGAGAAGGCCCAACGGGTAGAGAGTGCCAGATTACAAGTACGGAACTTCCAGGCGAAAAACAGGGTTTTTCTGGAAGCAGCTCTGGACAAGAGGATAAAGGTACCCCCTCCAAGTTCGGACGAGGAGCTAGGGGTGGACGACAGTCGGGTACAAGCAGAGGGGCTCAGTCCAAGGGTGGCTCAGCCGGAAGAGGCCAAGGCGGAAACTTCCAGAAAGGTTCCGGTTCGGCATCCCGTGGGCCTTGTGGATACTGCGGAAAGCCGAATCACTCCGAAGATAGTTGCTGGAAGAAAGGGGGCAAATGTCTGCGTTGTGGAAGCGCAGACCACCAGCTTGCTACCTGCCCACTTTTAAAGCAAGACGGAAAGGGGGCTCAAACCGCGCCAAAGACCAATGCTGGACCAGTTAGGGGAGATGTGTCCAAACCTAAGGTGCCAGCTCGAGTGTATTCCTTAGAGCCCCAACAGGTCCCAAATTCCTCGGAGGTCGTAGAAGGTACGATCCCTATTTTCCACCGCTTTGCCAAAGTTTTAATTGATTCTGGTGCCACTCATTCCTTCGTTAACCCTGATTTCATGTGTGGCATCGATATAAAACCTGCTAGTTTACCATACGACCTAGAAGTTAGTACACCTACGGGGAATCAACGTTTGGTTACTAGTATGGTTTATAAGGATTGTCAAGTGTGGGTAGGAGAGAAGAGATTGTTAGGGAACTTGATAAGCTTAGTCCTCAAAGGGTATGATGTGATATTGGGTATGGATTGGCTAGCCAAGTATAATGCCCAACTGGACTGTAAAACAAAAGTGGTAGAATTCCGCATTCCTAGTGAGGCGACCTTAAGGTTGGATATAATGGGGAGGTTAGCCTCATCTGCTTTGATTTCAGGCATTCGGGCTAGGAAATTGCTCAGTAGGGGGGCGCAAGGATTTTTAGCCTTTCTGATTAATACCCCCACGGATAAGTTGAAAGTGGATGACGTACCCATAGTGAAGGAATTTCCGGACGTGTTTCCTGATGAGCTAGTAGCTCTGCCTCCGGAAAAAGATATTGAATTCAAAATAGACCTGCTACCGGGATCCTCACCTATCTCAAAAACACCATACCGAATGTCTCCTGCTGAGCTCAAGGAGCTAAAGTTGCAATTACAGGATCTTTTGGAGCGGAAATTCATTCAAGAGAGTGGGTCTCCTTGGGGAGCTCCTGTGCTGTTTGTGAAGAAAAAGGATGGTGGGTTGAGGATGTGTATCGATTATCAGGGCGTGAATAATATTACGGTGAAAAATAAGTATCCACTGCCCCACATAAATGAGTTGGTTGATCAGTTGCAGAGAGCGGTGGTCTTTTCGAAACTGGATCTCCGCCAAGGGTATTACCAGTTATTAATCAGGAAGGAGGATATTCCAAAAACTGCCTTCAACTCGAGATATGGGCATTACGAGTTTGCAGTTATGCCCTTTGGATTGACCAATGCTCCTGCCGCCTTCATGGATTTAATGCATAGGGTTTTTAAGCCCTACCTGGATCTATTTGTAGTAGTCTTCATCGACGATATTCTGGTCTATTCCAAGACACGTGAAGAGCATGAGCAGCACTTGAGGATTGTCTTACAAACCCTAAGAGACCATCAACTATACGCTAAGTTCAGCAAGTGCGAATTTTGGCTGGAGAAAATTTCTTTTCTGGGACACGTAATTTCTCAAGAGGGTATTTCAGTTGACCCGGCAAAAGTAGAGGCTGTGACTAATTGGAAGAGACCAGAAAATCCCACCGAGGTCCGTAGCTTTCTAGGGCTGGCTGGATATTACAGGCGTTTCATCAAGGACTTTTCCAAACTGGCCGGTCCCTTAACCGACTTGACAAAGAAACATGGTCGGTTCCTTTGGAATGCCCGAAGCGAGACGAGTTTTCACGAACTAAAGAAAAGATTGACCATGGCTCCAGTGCTAGTCTTGCCAAACGGAGTGGACGGATTTGCTGTGTATACTGATGCCTCACGAGAAGGCCTGGGTTGCGTGTTAATGCAGAACCGTAATGTGATCTCTTTTGCCTCTAGGAAGTTGAAACCCCACGAGCAGAACTATCCAACCCACGATCTGGAGCTAGCTGCCGTTGTTTTTGCTCTTAAAAAGTGGAGACATTATCTATATGGGGTAACCTTCGAGGTTTACTCCGATCACAAAAGCCTGAGGTACCTCTTCTCATAGAAGGAATTGAACATGAGGCAACGGCGGTGGATGGAATTTTTGGAGCATTACGACTGTACCATCAACTACCATCCGGGAAAAGCAAACGTGGTGGCCGATGCCCTAAGTCGCAAAGCTCAAGTTGCAAGCTTAATGATTAAAGAGTGGAATTTGCTTGAGTCGGTTTGCAAGTGGAAACCCTGCCTTGGGAGCCATAAGGTGATTTTTGGCAATATTAAAGTGACTTCCACTCTCTTGGAGAGAATTAAAGAAGCTCAAAAGGAAGATTCACTAGTGCAGAAATGAGGAGAGAAAGTGGGAAAAGGAGAAACCACTGATTTCAATTTTGGTCCTGAGAGTATTTTAAAATATCGAAACTGAATAGTGGTGCCGAAGGATGAAGCGTTGAAAACGGAGATTTTAGAGGAAGCTCATCGGTCCAAGTATACTATCCATCCGGGTAGTAGCAAGATGTATCAGGACCTAAAAGGAACCTATTGGTGGGACAATATGAAGAAGGAAATCGCTCTGTATGTGCAAAAATGTCTTGTTTGCCAACAGGTTAAAGCGGAGCATCAAAAACCATCGGGTTTATTACAACCCCTTGAGATACCTGAATGGAAGTGGGAAAACATCACCATGGACTTCGTTTCAGGTTTGCCGCGAACGCAGCGAGGACACGATGCCGTTTGGGTGATCGTCGATCGATTAACCAAGTCGGCCCATTTCTTGCCGGTGAACATGAAGCATTCCATGGACAAGTTGGCCCAACTGTACATGGATGAGATTGTAAAGCTGCACGGTGTTCCTGTGAGCATCGTCTTCGATCGAGATCCACGTTTCGTATCTCGGTTTTGGCAAAAGTTCCAGGAGACTCTAGGGACGAAACTCAACTTGAGCACAACCTATCACCCTCAGACGGATGGAAAATCGGAACGAACCATTCAAACTCTCGAGGACATGCTACGAACTTGCATTCTGGATTTTGGAGGCAACTGGGGTCAACACATGACCTTAGTAGAGTTTGCATACAACAATAGCTACCATTCGTCAATTCAAATGGCTCCATATGAAGCACTGTATGGACGAAAGTGCCGCTCACCAATCTATTGGGATGAAGTGGGCGAGAGGAAGGTACTGGATCCAGCAACTATTGTGACGTTCCGAGGCAGAAGAAAAGGGAAAAAATTTCTGGTGAATAGTGTTTTGTGGAGAATCCGGCCAGAAGCCGTACAAATTCCTTATATTTTTCTTAAAAATTCCCTTTTCTTTGACAAATACCACTTTATATGGCCCTACTACTCAATCACCCCACAATAAGTGCCAATGAACCTAGAAAGTAGGGTTTCACTTTTGGTTTCAAGATTGGAGCAAAATTAGGGTTTTTGCGATTTTCGCCGGATGAATTTTCGGTACGGAGCAAGGATCAAATTTGGTGATTAAAAATGACTTTTAAGTGAGAAATAATATGTGATTAGAAGCAATGATACAAGGTTAGTGAACAAGAAGTAAAAACCCTAGTACGTGTGTTTTTAAGAAAAACGGCGCGAACCAGCGGGTACCGCGCACTAGCAATTGAACGTACCACTTGACCACCACTTTCTTACCATACAAGCTTATTGATATTTGAGCAAAATATCTTCTCAATTTCCAGCTAGTTTGACCGAAATTTGAGGCTAGAAATGCAAGAAAGAAAGAGAAAAAAATGAAAGGTGGTGGTGGCGACAAGTGTCGCCACCTAAGGGCTTCTTGACCAAGAGAGATGGTCTTCCTTTTTAGCCCAATTTTTGCTCATTTCCCTTCATTATTTCAGCAGCTTGGCCGAACAAGAGAGGAGAGAAAGAGAGAGCAAGAAACAACTTCCTTCTACTGGATCTTAGCCATCCAAGTGAGAAATCAAACTTCCAAACCGATTAAAGTGCTAGTTGTGAGTTGGGAGGCTAGGGGAACTAGAAATTTCCAAAGGAGGTGGAGTATCACTCTTCCAAGCTTTGTCTTTGAGGTATAAGATCTGATCATGGTTCTTGTTCTTTTAAATTTTGGTTTAAGATGTTATCTAGTTCATGCTTTGGCTTGATTACAAGATATGCAAGTTGTTGGGATAATTTTGGATGATATATGCAAGTTAGGGTTTAATAAATTTCTGCCTAAACTTGTTGTATGGTTAGTATATGTTGTATATAAGATTATATAAGGGGGTTTGGTAGTGTTGGAAGCAAGAAATACATAGATTGTCATGAAAACCCAAAAACTCCAGATTTCTGGAATTTTATGTTTACATTCTGCCCGGTTTTAGTACTCATATTTAGAGGCCGAATTAGGCTTGGACTAAAACATGAAAGTTGTAGAGAATGGTATTTTATAGGTGTCTACAAAATTTCAGCCCAATCGGAGCTATGTAGACTGTGAAAAGGTCAAAATACTCTCGCTGCTCTAGGATGCATTCCAGTGATCCGTTTTGGACAATTCATCCAGTTAATCGTATTTATTCACTATGGTCCGTACTGATTTAGCTATTTTCCAAAACATGAAAGTTTTATTATTCTGTCTTAGCTTTTAAACGCCTCCAATAATGTGAGAACCCTAACCTACCATAACTTTCTTGGCCTTTTTGCTTATTTTCTTTTCCCCATTTTTAGTGAAAATTTGTTAACCCTTTTGTTTAAACAATGGAAGGTTCGTTGTTATGTGCAATCACGTATGAGATATGTATGTAAGTGTATGTGTTAGAAGTACGTTTGAGCGCGACAATTGAATTTGGAAAAGAGGAAAAATTTTGAGAAAAGCTGAAGGGGCCGAATCCGGCCGCAAATCCGACCAGTTCTTGGCCGGATTGTTGGCCGGATTGTGGTGAAGTTTTGAAAAAAAATGTGTTTCGTCTCGGCCTCATATCCGGCCAGGAATCCGGCCGGGAATCCGGCCAGAAACTGGCCGGATTCTGACGTGGCACAGCCGGTCAGCAGCTTTGACCGGCTGTTTCTTTCCTTCTTATCTCTTTGGTTCACCAAAATATCTTCATTTCCTCTTCTTGTTCAGCCGTGGCTTTGAGAGAAAAACCAAGAAAAGCTTTGCAACTTCCAACTCCAATTTTTACTTGAATCTTGATATTTCACCGTTAGAATTTTAATTCACTCCATACAAGTGTTGGCTAAGGTGGATTAAAGGTGATAGTGGAGTTATTTTTGGAAGTGAAGTCCTAACTCTCTACCTTTGCTTGAGTCTAAGGTGAGTTGTTAAGTTAACAATTCTTTCTTGGTTCTATTCTTGGGTCATTAGTGATTGGTAAAGGCTAGAGGTGTTGTATTGTGTATGATTTCATGAGATTAGTGTATTATGGTGAAGTTTTCTAATTTATTATGATTTTTCTGTTTGCATTTGATTTTGTCTAAGTGGCCATGTATAATGAATGGAAATGCTATAGAATGAGGCTAGTTGGTGTGAATGATGGTTTATTGCAAGAAATTCTTGTTTGAAAGGAAATTTGGAAAACTTAGGGCTTCATTATCTTCAATTCTGCCCGGCACTGTTCACCCTAGTTAGAGGCCGAATTGGCCTTTGCTTAAAACATGAAAGTTGTAGGTATTGATGTGTTTGAGGTGCCTGTAAAATTTCAGGTCATTTGGAGTAGTGTAGAGTGAGAAAAGGCAAACTTACCCCTGCTGCCCTGGTTTCATCCGAAATTGGGACTTGCTTCTGTAATTAGCTAATTTGGCTAGGAATACTTCTGAACTAGTTGTTGAGGTCTTCTGATGAAATGTAGCTGGATGTCTCAGCTACCGTATGCCTTTGGAATCAATGCATTTGGACTTGTATAGACTGAGTTGTGCTCATTATAGCAGAATGTAATTTGTGAACCTGTTATTGCGGTTCGGGTTTAGTATCTTGCATATTTGACTTAGTTGTACTAGGAACTGGACTGAGTGACCTTCTACATTGTTGTAGCCCTGTCTCGTAGCTTCGAAATGGTGGGTCTTATACCCTAATCCAATAATCGTAGTGCCTTTAGTGCCATTTCCGCAAAATGTTGTCAAGCACTGTTTTATCTGAAAATGTTTCTAGCTTGTTTTTCGTATTTATTGTTGTATTTATATAACTTTAAGCCTAGTGAACGGCTTTTGGACATGAGATTATTCTATATGACATGTTGGGACTGATTTGGGGAAAATAATGAAGCCATTAATGGCTGGAAAATAGGTAAACACAAGGGACATGCCGTTCGTTTATTTTCTTGTAAATTGAATAAGTTAAAGTGATTTTTGGAAATGTATTTTGTATCAAATTGAACGTATTTCCTTGGAAGTGTCTTCGGGTCTTTGAATAAGGGTTCCAAGGCTAAGTTTCTATTTGAACTCGCATATTGTCATTTGGCAAAAAAATGTAACCGTTTTATCTTTTGAAAACATGATACCTCTTCCGTTTCAAACTTCAAATGTCCCTTAAGCCTTTCCAACCTATAGAGGTATGAGTTCGGGTTTTATTGGCCATAAGTGCATTGTTTCTAAGCAAGGTTTTAAGTGTGGAAGTTAAAGTATTTTGTCCTCCTTTTCACATGATTTTTATCAAGGCATTGGTCATTTATTGGCCACTTGAATTTATATGCTTTTGAGTCATATAAGCAATTCCTAAAGAATGTTTTCTTAGCCTCTCTATTGGAATTTTGAATTGTTTTGAGGTAAGTGTTTCCTCTTAGAGATTTTATAACCTTCTTGGTTTGGGTTGCATTAGGGTTATTCTTGTCTACGGATCCAAGTGCCCTCTTTACACTTTGAAGGTCTTTTATACGTTTACTCGCGAGTAGACGGGTGTAGACACCAAATTTTTGATGTTTTATTATTTATTTATTTACTATTCGTTTTTTATTTGTTCTATTTTTATTTGTCACAATTAGTTTTATTTACTTTTAGTTTTAGTTATTTTCGCCATTTTAGAGTAGAATTTCTCAAAGGAAAAAGAAAAGTGTTCAAAAAAAATATGTTTTAGTTGTTTTGGATTTAGTTTCATTATTTAAAAAATGAAAAGAAAAAATAATAAAAAATTTGAAAAATAATAAAAAAAAGGGGAAAAATGAAAATTTGCACTTTAGTGTTTTTAGTTTATTTTTCATCCAATGTCAATTAAATTGTTTTTGTTATTTATTTATTTTTATTATTATCAATTTTGTTTAAAAAAAAAAAAAGTGTGTGTCGCGCATGCAAGCTGCATATTTTGCAGCTTGCCAGAAAGGGGCTTCGGGCAGCTCCTTAGCTGCAATTTCAGAGGAAGTGGCTGGGGGTTTTAGGGTTGAAAGTCTGGTATAAAAAGAGAAAGAAAAGGCAGCCGCAATAGAGAGTTTTGGGGGATGTAGAGAATGGCGGCTGAAAAATCAAAAGGAGGGTTTCTGGGACGGCAAAAAAAAAAAACTGAGAGGAGAGAACGGCTAAAAAACTGAGAGTGCAGGGAGAGTTTGGGGGGCTAGCAGCGATTTCCCCAAGGTGGGTCTGACAAACAGCAGCGAAGGTCGGAGATCTGCAACTACGAGGCGCCGTGGCATATATACGCCATGAACTGGAGCGTCCGCAGGAAAAAAAATACCGGTTAGCCCTCGCCAGTCTCATGGAGCGGTATCCCGACCGTCTGGAAATCTTCCAGCTCAACAACAACCGCAACAGCGAGCTCTTCGACCCCCTCACCTCCTTCGACTGGAACGAGGCCAAGCCCAAGCGCATCGGCGCCTCTAGCAACGACACCACCTGCACCATCTGGGACATCGACCGCGAGACCGTCGACACCCAGCTCATCGCCCACGACAAGGAGGTCTATGACATCGCTTGGGGCGGCGTCGGCGTCTTTGCCTCCATTTCCACTGACGGCTCCGTTTGGGTTTTCGACCTCCGCGACAAGGAGCACTCCATCATTATCTACGAGAGCTCCGAGCCTGATACGCCGCTCGTCCGCTTTGGTTGGAACGAACAGGACCCCCGGTACATGGTTACTATCGATATGGACAGCGCTAAGGTAGTCGTCCTGGACATCCGCTTCCCCACGTTTCCGGTCGTGGAGCTGCAACGGCACCAGGCCAGTGTCAACGCCATCGCTTGGACTCCCCACAGCTCGTGCCACATCTGCACTGCTAACGATGACTCCCAGGCCATCATTTGGGATCTCTCTTCCATGGGCCAGCCTATTGAGGGCGGATTGGACCCCATTCTCGCTTATACTGCCGGTGCCGAAATTGAGCAGCCACAGTGGTCCTCTTCCCAGCCTGATTGGGTTGCCATCGCCTTCTCGAATAAGCTTCAGATTCTGAGGGTATGACTCGTGTTTCATTGTCTGGATCCCAGGTAATCGCTACCGTAGCTGCAATAACCGTTTTCTTATCCCTTGTTTGGATTGCATGCATGTTTTTTTTTTAGAACTGAGTATGATATTTTTCTGAGTTGCTTGTTCGCTTGGATCATGGTTGCTTAATCTAAAGTTGTTAGTTGCTTAATCCTAGTCGAAGCTGTGTATTTGAACCAGAAAACCTGGGTTAGCTTGTAAGCAAAGTGCAGCAGTTTCATTCTGGGTTGATTAAAGCTTAATAGGAAATAGTTGCAGAAGTTTGTTTCATATTGCTTGGCATGAACTCATGAACCTTTTCACCGCTGGTTTGCTGAACTTGTTCCACAGTTTGATCATGTTTTGTCCTTTGATGATTCTCTTCGCCTTTGTCTTCCTCAAGGCAGCCCGCAATGCTGAGCTCTTGCTTGCATGTTTAGGTGCTAAGCTCTAGTAGGTTCTTTGCTTAGATCAAAGTTGTGATGTTGGGTTGAATTGATTTCTTTTCGAAGTTGTGTTTTGAGGCTAAAATCCTTGCTTGAAAAATGGAAGCCGGTAGCTAGTTTGTTGCAGAAAATTCTTAGCAACTGCTGAAAGTTTTGCAGAAGTAAGAAAAGCTGTTTCAGTTTTCGTAGCTTGCATGAATATTTTCCAGAAAAATTACATTCCAACCCCCCAAGTCCCCCCTTGTTCTACTATGACCCAATTAATTGAATGATTTTCTCAATTTGATCCTTGGTAGCTTTTAATTTTACAACTTCATTGCTTGCTTTGCTTCAATTAACTACCATGCTTTATCAATTGCACTTAAGTCATAACTTTAGGGGATTTACGATCAAGTGAGCTTTGTTTTGCACATTTCTTTAATTTTTCTTAATAAATTGGTACCTTGACCATTTCTTTCATTTTGGAGGATAAATAAGTTGATTTCACTCCATTAGAGCTTCATTTCAAGGGAGGTATAATTTCTTTTTTATCTTTTGTGTCTCTTCTATGTGACTCAACGTGCTAAGTGAATTGCATGTCTACTTTGCTTTCCTAGCTTTTCTTTATTTCCTTTTACTTATGTCATTTACTTTTTATTTTCATTAAGTTATTCTTTTAATGGGGTATGTGTACACCTCTTGGCTTGTAATAGATAGGGCTGTGGCAAGCAATTTGGTCCATTTTCCCTTTCCCCTTTTGTTTTAGTTAGTGAATGTAATAGGTTCATTAGCTTAGTTGCATGCCTACGTGTTACGTGTTTAATCGCTTTATTAGGTCCTTGCATCTAGTCAAGCATGCTAAGTGTCATGTGCTACGTGTTTATAAGTGATTCGCATGTCTACTCGCTTTTTATAGTGTGGATGAATGAAATGGATGAATGTACGTCACCACACTAGTCCAACGCTAGTTGTGGCTTCTTTTATCGTTTCCACTAGTCCAACGCTAGTCGGAATTCATAGGAGGGGCTAGTCCAATGCTAGACCCAATAGGTTTTTTCCTTTTTCATAAAGTGCATGATCACCACATATCACGCATTTTTCCTTAGTTTATCATTTGGTATGTTCCTCAAACCCCTTCCCCTTCACTTTAGGACTTGCATCTCATGCTAGTTAGGGTACATTTGCCTGAAGAGTCCCCTTCCGATAAGGAAAACGAGCGAGTGTGGCTACTCGATAGCCTTAGCACGCTAGTTTTGCCTTCTAATCAAAGGGAAAATAGAAGTCGAAAAGTTAGGAGTCAACCCCCGTACCCGACTTGTTGCATTCCTCTAGGGTCATACTTTCATTTTTATCATCTACATACTCTTTTAACCACATTTTTTCACTTTTCTCAAACCATACTTTCTCACTACATTTTTCCTATCACGTGCTCATTTTCACCTCACAAATGGAATTCCCCTTTACCTTATATATCTATTATTCTTTTTTTTTACACACTTGCACACAAAAACACTTGAATTTTGTACAATTTCACACATGCACCTTTTTATACACTTGCACACTTGCACTTGAATCATCATTTGCATTAATCGACCTCTATAAGGTTTTCTTTCATTGGCCGCCACAATTCATGTGGTTGGGACCAAAAACCTTACAAGAGACATCCTAGAATCTAGGGTTTTGCATTTCATGTAGCACATCCAAATGTAATAAATTCTTTGGTTAAAACAAGAAAATCTTTGATTAAATCACGCAACTAGCCTTGGCTAGGTCAAAGGGGTGCCTTGGATTGTATCCTTGCCTTCCCCTTTGTCAAATGTGACTCCTGAACCTTTTTCCTTGGTTTACGTGGATTAGGAGTCGTTTAAAAGGGGTTTCTTACTAATTTTTTTTTTCTCATTTTTCTTAAAAAATTCATTTTTTAGCTGACTTGGTGCACCTTAACTCATTACCAAGTGGCGACTCCGATTTTAATTTCAAAAACCCTTTTTAAGCTACATTTTGGGTCAAATCGTCGCATTCTCAAAACCCCGTTTAGACCCATTTTTCTTTTAAATCACAATTCATTTTCCAACCACAAAACAAAATCCATTTTTTAAACCATTTATTTTTCTTATCAAAAAATGGGGCGCGACAACGGGTATTTGTTGATTTCATCTAAATCATGTTAGATGGATTGTAATGTGGTCTTTGTATTATTTTAGGTTTCATTGGTGATTGAGAAGTGGGCGTTATTTTGCGTGTATAGGTGAGTGTTCCTTGTTTGTTATGTTTCCTGATTATATGGCTTGTTTGAATGATTGATAACATGCTAAACGCTTTCAATGAATGCTAAACGATTTTGAGGCGAGTGTGTACTTTATCGCACTTAGCCTAAATGATTGTGAAATTTTAATGATTGAGCGATTGAAATGTTAATTGTGCATGGATGTAAGCTCTTTTGGGCTGAACTGGCCATTGCCCCTTGTTACCGGTCGTCTCGAGCCAGTCGGACTCGGTCGAGCGATTAGGGACTTGGGTGAACGTTTCGGTATACTCGAGTATTACCCTGTAGGTTGGTGGAGCCTGGCCAAAAGCCAGGGACGGGGTGAATGAATAAATGAATGAGTGAATGAATGAATGAATGAATGAACGAGGGGTTTTACTCATGCAAAAATGCATTTTCAAATGATTGAAGGTAGGGGAATGAAAGGAGAATGAATGAATGAACGAATGAACGAATGGCTCCTTGTGAGCACGTATCCTTTTCATGAATGTGTTTACCGCTTTATTTGTACTTGTATCTTGAATTGTTGTTTAAATGTATTGAATGCATTGATTCTTTGGTTGCCTATGTGTACGGAACCTCACTGAGCTTTCCAGCTCATTCCTTTAGTTTTTGTTTTCCTTAGCAGGGGAGGACGTGCAAGGACGAAAGCTACGTATAGACTAGCCGATCTAGTACTTTTGACCTTTTTGTTGTGGTTCTCGCCCCAATGTTTGGTGGGCTGGTTGTATGGAGAACGGAGAACCTTTGTACATAAGTTGTATTGCTTTTGGGTTGGATATGTATATAAGTTTACGTTTAAGTTTGGATTTTTTTTTTGTTTGTTATTTCGATTATTTTGTGGGTTTTATTGTCTTTTCTTATAGTGACTGACTGAGTCCCGGCGAGAGCTGGGCAGGCGGTCCGCCGATACCCTGGGATACGCCCTAGGGAGAAGTGGGGCCGTTACAGTTGGTATCAGAGCCAGGTTCGCGTGGTCTCTGCGCGTAGTGAGCCTGGACTGAGTGAGAAATAGGTATGAAGGATTAAGTGCTCGCTCGAGCATAAGCTTTGAACTGTGAATGTTATAGGCCTTAAATCTTTCTCGTGGTATCTAAGGACAATAGATAGGTACGTCTGGGAGGAATTCCGATTGTAGATGGTTTACTCTTGGGACTGGCCAGATCGAGAGATGAATTATCTTATTTCGGATTCTAGTACCCGAGTACTCCAGAGTTGAGACGATGTTAAGTATATGAGATTTATATTTTGAGACCATGAACAGGCTTTGTCCGACTAGAATGAGTACCAGAGGTTAAGGGATATCCAGTGTGAACAGTAAGTGACGTGAGAGACCGGACGGGGTTACCTTAGCTGAAACTGGGACGACACATCACCTCCTTGTTTGATTCGCCCGTATATTCTTATTATATGACGTCCATTGATGTATTTGTATGAATATGTTCTTGACTTGATACGTACTTGTGAAATTGAACCTCTATTTACTTGATATGTGGGGTGTTATGTGCGTATATGTTACTTGTGTACTTGGTACATCGGTGTTGTTGTTTTAGTCCTCTTATCACCTTTATTCATTAAATTAATTTTTGGAAAAAAAAAGAGAAGGGAAATATATATCTATGGACGGGAGACGTAGTCGTGGACGTGGTCAAGGCTGTGGAACTAAACGGACCTCAGAACCAAGAGCAGAAAGGGAAACGTCTGCCGAGCAAGACCAAGGACCGAGAGAAGCAACCGGAGACCAAATGGCGACGGTAATGCAACAAATGACGGATATTTTGGCGAGATTAGTAGACCAACAAGGCCAAATACCTATGAACCAACCCCGGAACTTTGAGATGGGTGAGGATAAGGCTCTTGAGAGGTTCCAAAAATTTGCACCTCCAAAATTCCTTGGAGGACCTGATCCAGACATAGCCGAGCAATGGTTAGAGGCTATGGTTAACATTTTCACAGCTTTAAACTACACTGAGCAGAGGCAAGTGAACTTTGTAGTGTTTCAATTTGAGGGACCGGCCCGAGCATGGTGGAACGTAATTCGAGAAAAATGGGAAAGGGAACGGACCATGTGGACTTGGGCGAACTTTACCAGAGAATTTAATGAGAAGTACCTTCCACCTTTAGTCCAAGAAAGGAGGGAGGATGAATTTATTGGACTACGCCAGGGGACATTAAGTGTGGCAGAATACGAAACGAAATTTACCAAACTATCCAAGTTTGCCTCAGAATTAGTAGCCACAGAACCGAGAAGAGTAAGGCGGTTCATACAGGGATTGAACTTGGACATTCAAGAGGCGTTGGCAGCCGCGCAAGTGAATACGTTTACGGAGGCCCTTGAGAAGGCTCAACGAATCGAGAGTGCCAAGGCACAAATAAAGGCCTCCCAAACTCGGAAAAGAGGTGCATCGGGCAGTGGATTGGAAGAGTTTAGTCAAACGATGGCGCCTTCTAAAGTGCCAAAAGTAAGCCAGTTATCCTATCCGCCATGGACAATAGGGGCAATTGATGAGAGGTCTACTAAAGGAAGTCAAATTGGACCTAAGGAGATTTCTCAGGATAGTCAAAAGATAACCTCTCCCTTGATTTGCGGTTACTGTGGAAAAGCCAACCACACCGAAGATGCTTGTTGGCGGAAAGGGCGGAAATGTTTAATTTGTGGAAGCAGTGAGCATCAAGTGAGCAATTGTCCGAGGAGGCATCCACGTGAGGGTAGTACTCAGTCACAAGATGGAACGAAATCAAAACCAGTGAAAGAAAGAGGGAACCGAACCAATGTACCGGCCAAAGCATATGCATTAGACAACCGAACGGTTCCGGACTCGCCTGAGACTAATGAAGGTAAAAATTTCGAGGACGAAATTTCCTAAGAAGGGGAGAGTGTGAGAACCCTAACCTACCATAACTTTCTTGGCCTTTTTGCTTATTTTCTTTTCCCCATTTTTAGTGAAAATTTGTTAACCCTTTTGTTTAAACAATGGAAGGTTCGTTGTTATGTGCAATCACGTATGAGATATGTATGTAAGTGTATGTGTTAGAAGTACGTTTGAGCGCGACAATTGAATTTGGAAAAGAGGAAAAATTTTGAGAAAAGCTGAAGGGGCCGAATCCGGCCGCAAATCCGGCCAGTTCTTGGCCGGATTGTTGGCCGGATTGTGGTGAAGTTTTGAAAAAAAATGTGTTTCGTCTCGGCCTCATATCCGGCCAGGAATCCGGCCGGGAATCCGGCCAGAAACTGGCCGGATTCTGACGTGGCACAGCCGGTCAGCAGCTTTGACCGGCTGTTTCTTTCCTTCTTATCTCTTTGGTTCACCAAAATATCTTCATTTCCTCTTCTTGTTCAGCCGTGGCTTTGAGAGAAAAATCAAGAAAAGCTTTGCAACTTCCAACTCCAATTTTTACTTGAATCTTGATATTTCACCGTTAGAATTTTAATTCACTCCATACAAGTGTTGGCTAAGGTGGATTAAAGGTGCTAGTGGAGTTATTTTTGGAAGTGAAGTCCTAACTCTCTACCTTTGCTTGAGTCTAAGGTGAGTTGTTAAGTTAACAATTCTTTCTTGGTTCTATTCTTGGGTCATTAGTGATTGGTAAAGGCTAGAGGTGTTGTATTGTGTATGATTTCATGAGATTAGTGTATTATGGTGAAGTTTTCTAATTTATTATGATTTTTCTGTTTGCATTTGATTTTGTCTAAGTGGCCATGTATAATGAATGGAAATGCTATAGAATGAGGCTAGTTGGTGTGAATGATGGTTTATTGCAAGAAATTCTTGTTTGAAAGGAAATTTGGAAAACTTAGGGCTTCATTATCTTCAATTCTGCCCGGCACTGTTCACCCTAGTTAGAGGCCAAATTGGCCTTTGCTTAAAACATGAAAGTTGTAGGTATTGATGTGTTTGAGGTGCCTGTAAAATTTCAGGTCATTTGGAGTAGTGTAGAGTGATAAAAGGCAAACTTACCCCTGCTGCCCTGGTTTCATCCGAAATTGGGACTTGCTTCTGTAATTAGCTAATTTGGCTAGGAATACTTCTGAACTAGTTGTTGAGGTCTTCTGATGAAATGTAGCTGGATGTCTCAGCTACCGTATGCCTTTGGAATCAATGCATTTGGAGTTGTATAGACTGAGTTGTGCTCATTATAGCAGAATGTAATTTGTGAACCTGTTATTGCGGTTCGGGTTTAGTATCTTGCATATTTGACTTAGTTGTGCTAGGAACTGGACTGAGTGACCTTCTACATTGTTGTAGCCCTGTCTCGTAGCTTCGAAATGGTGGGTCTTATACCCTAATCCAATAATCGTAGTGCCTTTAGTGCCATTTCCGCAAAATGTTGTCAAGCACTATTTTATCTGAAAATGTTTCTAGCTTGTTTTTCGTATTTATTGTTGTATTTATATAACTTTAAGCCTAGTGAAAGGCTTTTGGACATGAGATTATTCTATATGACATGTTGGGACTGATTTGGGGAAAATAATGAAGCCATTAATGGCTGGAAAATAGGTAAACACAAGGGACATGCCGTCCGTTTATTTTCTTGTAAATTGAATAAGTTAAAGTGATTTTTGGAAATGTATTTTGTATCAAATTGAACGTATTTCCTTGGAAGTGTCTTCGGGTCTTTGAATAAGGGTTCCAAGGCTAAGTTTCTATTTGAACTCGCATATTGTCATTTGGCAAAAAAATGTAACCGTTTTATCTTTTGAAAACATGATACCTCTTCCGTTTCAAACTTCAAATGTCCCTTAAGCCTTTCCAACCTATAGAGGTATGAGTTCGGGTTTTATTGGCCATAAGTGCATTGTTTCTAAGCAAGGTTTTAAGTGTGGAAGTTAAAGTATTTTGTCCTCCTTTTCACATGATTTTTATCAAGGCATTGGTCATTTATTGGCCACTTGAATTTATATGCTTTTGAGTCATATAAGCAATTCCTAAAGAATGTTTTCTTAGCCTCTCTATTGGAATTTTGAATTGTTTTGAGGTAAGTGTTTCCTCTTAGAGATTTTATAACCTTCTTGGTTTGGGTTGCATTAGGGTTATTCTTGTCTACGGATCCAAGTGCCCTCTTTACACTTTGAAGGTCTTTTATACGTTTACTCGCGAGTAGACGGGTATTTGTTGATTTCATCTAAATCATGTTAGATGGATTGTAATGTGGTCTTTGTATTATTTTAGGTTTCATTGGTGATTGAGAAGTGGGCGTTATTTTGTGTGTATAGGTGAGTGTTCCTTGTTTGTTATGTTTCCTGATTATATGGCTTGTTTGAATGATTGATAACATGCTAAACGCTTTCAATGAATGCTAAACGATTTTGAGGCGAGTGTGTACTTTATCGCACTTAGCCTAAATGATTGTGAAATTTTAATGATTGAGCGATTGAAATGTTAATTGTGCATGAATGTAAGCCCTTTTGGGCTGAACTGGCCATTGCCCCTTGTTACCGGTCGTCTTGAGCCAGTCGGACTCGGTCGAGCGATTAGGGACTTGGGTGAACGTTTCGGTATACTCGAGTATTACCCTGTAGGTTGGTGGAGCCTGGCCAAAAGCCAGGGACGGGGTGAATGAATAAATGAATGAGTGAATGAATGAATGAACGAGGGGTTTTACTCATGCAAAAATGCATTTTCAAATGATTGAAGGTAGGGGAATGAAAGGAGAATGAATGAATGAATGAATGAACGAATGAACGAATGGCTCCTTGTGAGCACGTATCCTTTTCATGAATGTGTTTACCGCTTTATTTGTACTTGTATCTTGAATTGTTGTTTAAATGTATTGAATGCATTGATTCTTTGGTTGCCTATGTGTACGGAACCTCACTGAGCTTTCCAGCTCATTCCTTTAGTTTTTGTTTTCCTTAGCAGGGGAGGACGTGCAAGGACGAAAGCTATGTATAGACTAGCCGATCTAGTACTTTTGACCTTTTTGTTGTGGTTCTCGCCCCAATGTTTGGTGGGCCGGTTGTATGGAGAACGGAGAACCTTTGTACATAAGTTGTATTGCTTTTGGGTTGGATATGTATATAAGTTTACGTTTAAGTTTGGATTTTTTTTTTGTTTGTTATTTCGATTATTTTGTGGGTTTTATTGTCTTTTCTTATAGTGACTGACTGAGTCCCGGCGAGAGCTGGGCAGGCGGTCCGCCGATACCCTGGGATACGCCCTAGGGAGAAGTGGGGCCGTTACAAATAACACCTTAATCGGACCTTGGTAACCTGAGATAGAGTCATTTAAAGGTAGTGCGGTTAATTAGCCGACTAGTTGGATTTTGGTTCTGTAAATTGGGAATTTGACTAGGTTGCATTGGAAACTGGACTAAGTGATCTTCATGAAAATTGTAGCCCTATGTCTTAGCTTCGAAATGGTATAAGTTATGCTGTAATCTGATAAGCGTAGCCTTAGATGTGTTCTTTCCGCAACCACACGTCAAATCTGTCTTTTGTTAGGTTACATTTCCGCACTTGATATCACTTTGATTTTTGTTCTTATGTTGTTATGAGCCTATGGAACGGCTATTTACTTGAATCTATGATATGTATGACTTTGGGATTGATTGAGGAAAAATAATGAGGCCATAAATGGCTAGAAAATTAGGTAAACACAAGGGGCATGCTGCTAAATTTTCACGAGAAAGATAAACTAGCCTTTGGAGTTTTAGTTCTATATTTGGCAAATTTGACTTGGATACACTGAAAACTAGGTTGAGGTGTCTTCATGAAAGTTGTAACTCTTTGTCTAAGCTTCGAGACACTACCTGGTACATTTTGATCTGATAACCACAGCTCCAGTTATGGGCAAAATCGTGTAACCCGTTCTGTACCATTTTCATTTCCGCGCATGCCCGATGCATTCCTTTACTGTTTTTCCGCTTTGATCGTTTTAGTCCTTATTTCCATTTGTGATCTAGGGCTTGGACTTGAGCAAGACAATAATAAATGATGGATGAGGTTCGTGAGTCGTGGTTGGTGAGTGATCCCTCGACTATTTCCAAAGTTACTTTTGAACTAATTCTTGCATTTATGACTCCATTGCATATCATTTGGGTTCGGGTGTGTGCCATGACATAATTTGGCTCCAATGAGTTCCTGGAAAGTCTTGTGCTTAGAACCAATGTCTCCACTACTGTTTACACATTCTTTGGAGCACGATGGCTCCTTACTTTTGTTTCACGGTTACCTGATCTAAACGAGCATTGGATATTTGAGTACAAGAACTTCACTGGCTCTCGTGAGCAATAAATGAACATTTGATTACTGCATCATGACGTCATATCAATGCTTTATTGTGAAATATACTTGGCCGTTGATTTACTGGTCACTCCCTGAGCTTCTAGCTCACCCCCTATTATCTTCTTCTCCCCACAGGGATCGAAGTAAAGGAAGAACTTGTATTTGGATCTCTGTGTGGCTGGATGGCGTACATCTTGTATAGTTTAGATTTGGTTTTGGTTTATGTACTTTTGGGCCTGTATAAATATTTGGAATTGAATCGGATGTATATCTACATTCTACGCTTAGAACTAGTTTCCGCTTCGCTTATGATATGTAATTTTTGGAGAATTGGATGTATTATTTGAGTTGTACCTTGTAATTTACTTGAGGAATGTAGTAAGTAAGTGAGTCCCGGCGAGAGTTGGGCAGGCGGTCCGCTAAACCCTTTGGTTCGCCTTAGGGGGAGGTGGGGCCGTCACAACTATTCCTTGGATAGAGGAAGTTTGAGAAAAGGTTAAGTTGATACGGCAACGACTCCAAACAGCTCAAAGCTGACAAAAGAGCTACGCAGACAACCGAAGAAAAGACTTAGAGTTCGAAGTTGGAGACCGTGTTTTCCTCAAGGTTACACCGTTACGGAGTGTCACGGCGGGTAAAGGAAAGAAATTGCAACCGAGGTTCGTTGGACCCTACAAGATCCTCCAGAGGGTAGGAACGGTAGCGTATCGATTAGAGCTGCCGTCCAATCTCTCTCGAATTCATGACGTCTTCCACGTCTTGATGCTCAAAAAATACTATCCCGACCCCTCCCATATCTTACAACCAGAGGAGATTGACGTGGACGAATCGCTTTGATGTGTGCATGAACCAGGGCCCAGTCCAAGTCCCATTGGGCCCAGTCACACGTGCACGGGCCAAGCTCTTCAAAGAATCCCTCCAAACCCTTGTTCGAGTTGTCCACGATCAACATGGAGGCTATAGAGATATTGAAGGCTTGGAAAGGATCAATCAAGCAACTTACACTTTGGTCCAAGCCCAGGAAGACTCCAGTGGGCCTCCTTACGAATCGGCCGAGTAGGGCCTTAGTCGTTGTTTTTCTATTTAGTTGGACTAGTGTTTCGTAGAAGGCATGGGCCGGCCCACCTTGAAGACAAGGTAGCCGACCTTCCCTTTAAGTTTCTTTAGGGTTTTCGTTACTTCATTGAGCCTATAAATAGGCTAGCCTTGTAAGGTTAAAAACTAGTTTTTGATTAATAAAATTCTTAGTGCATTCGTTTTCTTTCATAAAGAATTCGAGCCTTTTAACTTGCTTGGCAAGGGTTATTGAGCAATCTCGCGTCCTGTCCTTGGTTGTTCATCCGACCTATTCCCCTGGAGTATTCACCTTCATCGGAGTGTCGTCTACCACCTTCAATCAAGTCGTGTTGTCCGTTTGATTATAGGTTCCGCAATCCAAGCGTTGGACATCCCCGCTAGATCCTTGGGCAAACGTGCTACGTGTCTCGACCGTGGATCGAGGAGCGTATCAGTTGGCTTCAGAGCTTTGGTGGAGGTATCTTCCGTTATATCCGTCGTCTTGTCTTAGTTTTCCTTAATTTTCCGCTGCCTTGTTTTTACAAAAAATAAAAAAATTCTGTTCGTTAGCTTTGTTACTTGTTGAGCCGTTTCCTTTCCTTTTGTTGTCTAGAAATTCTGGTCGTTGTTCTTAATGTTTGTCCGTTGAGTCTTCAAGTCTGTCCGTTGCTGCCTTGTTAGTTTAAAAAAAAAAAAACAAAGGAACAAACAAATCTGTTTGCATCGCTTGTCAAAAAAAAAAAAATTTCTGGCCGCTAGTTCTTTTGGTCGCGTCAATTCTGGTTAGTTGTGTGTTTTGCTAGTCCTAATCTATCCAGATTTCGTATCCTTGTGACAACCATTCTGTCCAGCAATTAGCCATAGCCGAATCTGCAAAAGAAAAAAAAAAGAGAGAAAAAAAGAAGACGGCTAGGGTTTGGTCCAATTCCGCGGCTAGGGTTTTCCATTGATTGCTGAATCTGTCCAAGTTTTGTTGGGTCATCCAAGCTGTTTTAATTAGTTTTCTAAACTGACTTGTGGATCAAACTTGTTGGAGTTGAGAATCTTGAAGGAAACTACAACCATCTAGGGTTTCTTGAGTTCTTGGAATTAAATCTTGAAGTTCTTGAAAGTTCTTGGTAAATCTTGGAGTTTTGGCTGATTAGTTGTAGTACGTAGGGCTGACCAGAAATCTGGTTTGTGAACCTTTTCCGTCCAGGTTTAGTCGCAGTTGTTAAGTCAAAAAAAAAAAAAAAGAGAGAACAAAGAGGGAAAAAAAAAACAGAAACGCAAAAGACAAGAGGGAAAGAAAAGAAACATTCGGCCAACACAAATCCAAGAAGGAAGCCGTGTCCCGTTATTGCCAAATCTGTCTTATTATTTCTTGTTTCAAACCAGAAAATTACAGCAAGAAAAGAAAGAAATTCAAAAGTTTTGGCCAACCTCTTCTTGAAAATCTTGAACACCTTGAATCTTGATCACTTGTGTCACCTTTTTGGATTCTTGTGGGTCTTGATTATCTTGGGGTTTGAAGAATTGCACTTCCCTTCGTACAAAGAGTTTTTTGTAAGATCTTGCATCCATACGTGGCTTTCTTGGTTGAGGAGTGAACTTCTTGGGAGATTCTTGAGTAACATCACTCGCATGGCCTTGGGAGTCCATTAGGAGCCGAATTTCTGGAGCAATAAAAACCAAATCTGTCTTGAATTTCTGGAGCAATAAACACCAAATCTGTCTTGTAGGAGAGAGGGCCGAATTGCTGGTTCTTGGGGTAGAGAGGGTGTCGAACTCCTTGGGTGAAGAAAGCGGCTGTGAGAGGAGGATTAATAGGAAGTAATAGCCGACTTAGGGAGGGGTTCAAGAGGAAAGAAATCTGGAAATTTGAGTGGTCCAATTCTGGTTTGTGTTGTGAGCATAGTAGGCGGCTGCTTAAGGGGGTTTATAGGGGTTCTCTTAGCTGACTTTGGGAAGGAAATAAAGGGGAAGAATTCTGGAAATTTCAGAGATCCAAATCTGGTTGGTGTTTGCAAAGTGTGCGGCTGCTAAGAGGGAGCTTTATAAGGACATTAGCCGACTTGGGGAAGGATTAAGAAGGGAGATTTCTGGAAAATTAGAAGAGAAAGGAGAGAGGGAACCGAATCTGTTTGGGGGGGGGAATTAGAAGTTGCTTAAAGGAGGTCTTCAAGGGGGTTACCAACTCTAACTTGCTTTCCAACTTAGTTTAGGAGACTAAGTACAACACTTGGATAACACTTGGACACCTTCCTACATTTTCTCCTCCATTTTAGGATATCCTACTATATTCTCTCATCCTTTTAGGAAACCACTCCTACATCTTAGGATTCTTAGAGTTTCCTTTCTTGGCAATACTTTCCAAATCTGTCCATCGACCCTAATCCTTCCAAAACCGTCCTTCCCTTTGCAAAATTTCACCCAATTGTGTCCTTTACTCTTGTTTACTCTTGTGGGGAAAAGTTGGAGGCAATTATTGGACTCGAGCAACATTTCTCAACTACCTAATCCAACAGGTAAAAGGTACTTGGTAAGCCTAATAGAGTGAATTGAGCACTACACACGAGCGTGAGGAATACACTAAGGGAGTGAAGTGAGGATTATATTTGCATTTTCTTTGTTTCTTCTAACCTTTGCAGGGGCAACAAGGGAAGCATGGAGCAACAACACCACCATCAACAACATGCAACCACCGATCCTTCATTGTTATTCGCCGCGATGAAGAATGAGCTCAGGCGAATCAGTGAGCAATAAATGGAGACGTTACACACTCGTTTTGATGAGTTGTCTAGGAGCCTTACGCGAGGCTCTCGTTCTAGGTCCCATAACCGGAGTAACCCTGGCACCAAAGAAACAAATGGCGAAGACTACTCCGCTAGTGAGGATGAGGAACGACCCGAGAGGCCTACAAGGGACATGCCCAAAAACGAAATCAAGGGGCTTAAAATTCAAGTTCCCGCATTCAAAGGCAAAAGTGACCCTGAGGCTTACTTGGAGTGGGAAGGCCGCATCGAGATGGTCTTCGACTGCTACGACTATTGCGAGGAACAAAAAGTGAAGGTTGCCACCGTGGAGTTCACCGACTACGCACTAGTCTGGTGGGACCAAGTGAGGACCACGAGGAGGAGGATGGGAGAACCACGTGTCCGGACTTGGCGAGAACTCAAGGCACTAATGCGCAAGCGATTTGTTCCTAGCTACTACAATCGTGATCTCCACTCTAAGCTTCAAACACTCACGCAAGGCAACATGAGTGTGGAGGATTACCACAAAGAAATCGAGATGGCCATGATGAGGGCCAACATTCAAGAAGACAATGAAGCCACAATGGCTAGGTTCCTTAGGGGTCTCAATCCTGACCTTCAGGATGCCTTGGAGCTTCAACATTACTTGGACATGCACGACCTTCTAGAACTCGCCATTAAGGCCAAACGGGGGAAAAAATTAAGACGGGGAGCCCGTACTTTCCAATCTTCTACCACCACCTCGTGGAAAGGCAACCAACCACGAAGAGTGACCCACGAAGTTGGAAATGCGACAACACCAACCTATTCTAACCGCTTCCAAGGTAATGCTTCTACCCGTAATGCCTATTCTACACCTAACAAGGTTTCTGATGTGTCCAGGTCTACTTCTAAGGCACCGCAAGAAACTCCTAAAGCTAGGAGTAGGGACATCAAATGCTTTAAGTGCCAAGGGTTTGGGCATATTCAATCTCAATGTCCAAACCAACGGGTAATGCTGATAACTCACAATGGCGAAATCGTGTCGGATGATGACGAATGTGAGGACATGCCCGAACTAGTAGAAGATGACTGCCTGGAAGAAGAGCCAGCTGGGGAGGCTTGCTCGCCTACACGAGGAGAAGTAAGTTGCTTGGTAGCACGACGAGTGCTAACCGCCCGCGTCAAGGAGGATGAGCAGCTACAACGCGAAAACCTATTCTACACCCGCTGTAAGGTAGGCGACAAAGTATGTAGTCTCATCATCGACGGTGGGAGTTGCACGAACGTGGCCAGTTTGCTCATGGTGGAAAGTCTAGGACTCACCACTACCAGGCATCCACATCCTTACCGCCTCCAATGGCTAAGTGAGGATGGTGAAGTACGAGTCTTCAAACAAGTACGCATTCCCTTCTCCATTGGTACTTACATTGATGAAATCGTGTGCGACGTAGTGCCAATGCATGCTACACATATCATTTTGGGAAGGCCCTGGCAATTTGACAAACACGTCACATTCGATGGAAGAGCCAATACGTACACACTTTTGCACGATGGCAAACGTAAGGTCCTGACACCTCTCACACCTGCACAAGTTTATGAGGACCAACTACTTTTGCAAAGGGAGTGTGAACAAGACCGTCAAAGGAGGAAACTCAAGGCGGTCGACCCTGGTAAAAGCTTCACGTCCACGAGTGAGCCATCAACCAAGGGTCACGAGAGCACACCTAGGGGTGTACGTGACAAACCACCTGACGCACCTCCCACTAGGAAGCACAACATGATTATTAAGGCTAAAGATGTTAGAAAAGTGGTGAACTCTAATCAGCCTATACTTCTCATGATTTGCAAGCATGTGCTCTTGGATGTTGCTGAGCTCGACAAAGCGTTGCCTGCGTGCATAGTTGCTCTTTTGCAGGAATTTGAGGATGTTTTCCCTGACGAGGTCCCTGATGGCTTACCACCCGTTCGGGGAATTGAACACCAAATCGACCTCATTCCTGGAGCACCATTGCCCAACAAACCTGCTTACCGCATGGGCCCTGAGGAGACCAAGGAGCTTCAAAGGCAAGTTGATGGCCTTTTAGGTGAGGGTTGGGTAAAGGAGAGTCTAAGCCCTTGCGTTGTACCTGTGATACTTGTTCCCAAGAAGGACGGTACTTGGCGCATGTGCACTGACTGTCGGGCTGTGAACGCTATCACTGTCAAATATCGTCATCCCATTCCCAGACTTGATGATATGCTTGATGAGCTCGATGGTGCTATTATTTTCACCAAGATTGACTTGAGGAGTGGCTATCATCAAATTAGGATGAAGGAAGGCGATGAGTGGAAAACAGCCTTCAAAACCAAGCATGGTCTCTATGAGTGGTTGGTCATGCCCTTTGGCTTGACAAATGCCCCTAGCACCTTCATGCGACTCATGAACCACGTCTTGAGACACTTTATTGGTAAATTTGTCATTGTTTACTTTGATGACATCCTGATCTATAGTCGTAGTGAGCATGAGCACTTGGAGCATGTACGGTTAGTTCTTGAGACACTTCGACAGGCGCGTCTATACGCTAACCTCAAGAAGTGCACCTTTTTTACTAACGAGCTTGTGTTTTTAGGCTATGTGGTAAGTTCGCAGGGCATCAAGGTAGACAAATCCAAGATTGAGGCCATCGAGCAATGGCCCACTCCCACATCCGTTCTTGACGTCCGCAGCTTTCTTGGATTGGCGGGCTTTTACCGACGATTTGTCCAAAATTTTAGCACTATTGCCGCCCCATTGACCGCCGTGACAAAGAAGGATGACAAGTTCCACTGGGGGGAATCACAAGAACAAGCGTTTCTCGCCCTTAAGGACACACTCACCCATGCACCTGTGTTAGCATTACCAAACTTTAACAAAACCTTTGAAATTGACTGTGATGCTTCTGGTGTAGGTGTTGGAGCAGTCCTCATGCAAGACAAGAGGCCGTGTGCCTTCTTTAGCGAGAAATTGGGGGGAGCTGCACTGAACTACCCCACGTACGACAAGGAGTTGTACGCTTTAGTGAGGGCCTTGGAGACCTGGCAACACTACCTTCGGCCTCGGGAGTTCGTGATACACACTGATCACGAGTCATTGAAGTACCTCAAAGGCCAACCCAAGCTAAGCAAGCGCCATGCCAAATGGGTAAGCTTCATTGACACTTTCTCCTACGTGATTAAATACAAGACTGGCAAGACGAATGTGGTCGCTGATGCTTTGTCACGTAGACACTCCTTACTTGCCTGTCTTGATGCTAAGTTGCTTGGGTTCGAAATGGTTAAAGACCTCTACACTAATGATCATGACTTTGGTGATATATATGCTGTGTGTGTTAAGAATCCACAGGGAAAGTACTTTTTGCATGATGGATTCCTATTTCATGTAGATAAACTATGTGTGCCTAACTCTTCCATTCGTGATCTTTTGATTCGAGAGGCACATAGTGGTGGTCTCATGGGCCACTTTGGCATTACCAAGACTCTGGCTATGTTACAAGAGCACTTTTACTGGCCCCACATGCGTAGGGATGTTGAACGCATGGTTGGTAGGTGTGCTACTTGTCACAAGGCTAAGTCCAAGACAAATCCACATGGTTTGTATACCCCGTTACCTATCCCTCACCATCCCTGGGTTGACCTGTCTATGGACTTCGTACTAGGTTTGCCTAGATCGCCAAGGGGTAATGATTCTATATTTGTGGTGGTTGATAGGTTTTCTAAGATGGCTCATTTTATTCCCTGTCACAAAACTGACGATGCATCTTATATTGCTACTCTATTCTTCAAGGAAATTGTCCGTTTGCATGGTATGCCTAGGACCATTGTTAGTGATAGGGATGTAAAATTTCTAAGTTACTTTTGGAAGACTCTGTGGTCTAAAATTGGCACTCGGTTACTATTCTCCACCACCAGTCATCCACAAAGCGATGGACAAACTGAAGTTGTCAATCGCACACTTGGCACACTACTTCGGGCATTGATTAAAAAGAATCTTAAGACTTGGGAAGAGTGTTTGCCGCATGTTGAATTCGCCTACAGTCGAGTTGTTCACAGTGCTACACACTACTCACCTTTTGAGATTGTTTATGGCTTTAACCCGCTGACCCCTCTTGATTTAGTTCCCTTACCTTCCTCTGAGCACACAAGCTTAGATGGGAAAAAGAAGGCCGATTTTGTGCGCAGGTTACATGAAACCGTTCGAGCGAACATTGAAAGGCGTACTCAGCAATACACCTAGCAGGCTAACAAGCACTGCCGCAAAATGGTTTTCGAGCCTGGTGATTGGGTTTGGTTACACTTACGCAAAGAGAGGTTCCCCAAGCAGAGACAAAGCAAATTATCCCCCAGAGGGGATGGACCTTTTCGTGTGCTCCAACGGGTTAATGACAACGCATACAAATTGGAGCTACCTGGGGAGTACAATGTTAGCGCGACCTTCAATGTCACGGACTTGAGCCCGTTTCTTGGTGAGGAGGATCCAGATTTGAGAGCAAATCCTTCTCAAGAGGAGGGGACTGATGTGTGCATGAACCAGGGCCCAGTCCAAGTCCCATTGGGCCCAGTCACACGTGCACGGGCCAAGCTCTTCAAAGAATCCCTCCAAGCCCTTGTTCGAGTTGTCCACGATCAACATGGAGGCTATAGAGATATTAAAGGCTTGGAAAGGATCAATCAAGCAACTTACACTTTGGTCCAAGCCCAGGAAAACTCCAGTGGGCCTCCTTACGAATCGGCCGAGTAGGGCCTTAGTCGTTGTTTTTCTATTTAGTTGGACTAGTGTTTCGTAGAAGGCATGGGCCGGCCCACCTTGAAGACAAGGTAGCCGACCTTCCCTTTAGTTTCTTTAGGGTTTTCGTTACTTCATTGAGCCTATAAATAGGCTAGCCTTGTAAGGTTAAAAACTAGTTTTTGATTAATAAAATTCTTAGTGCATTCGTTTTCTTTCATAAAGAATTCGAGCCTTTTAACTTGCTTGGCAAGGGTTATTGAGCAATCTCGCATCCTGTCCTTGGTTGTTCATCCGACCTATTCCCCTGGAGTATTCACCTTCATCGGAGTGTCATCTACCACCTTCAATTAAGTCCTGTTGTCCGTTTGATTATAGGTTCCGCAATCCAAACGTTGGACATCCCCGCTAGATCCTTGGGCAAACGTGCTACGTGTCTCGACCGTGGATCGAGGAGCGTATCACGCTTGCTTATGAAGAAAAACCTGTCCAAGTGCTTGACCGGAAAGTCAAAGAGCTAAGAAACAAGCAGATTCCGTTGGTAAAGATACTGTGGAGAAATCATGGGGTAGAGGAAGTTACCTGGGAAGTTGATGCGAGCGACAGAAGCTATTTCGGATCTAGAGGAACACGATGAAGATTTGATGGAGTTGAACCCGAACTTGGACCACTCAAGAACAGATTTAACGGTAGAGGACGCCACAATCAAGTATGTGTGCTTGATTGATAAGTCACAAACAGCCTAGGATCAGCTCTAGGATGTTCAACTTAGCTTTCACAAGCTAAGGGAATTTGCCACAAGGAATGGACGAAATTCTGGAAATTTTATTCAATACTCTCAAAAACTCCATGTAACATGCGACTTCAGGCTACTTATAGCCGTGACTAAGACCTAATAGACTGGAAAAATAACAAGGAAAGTTCGGCCAGCCCCTTGGGCCTTCACTTGACCGGTCAGCGAGACCCCCGTACGGCTCAGCGAGGGTACTTACTGAGGCTCAGCCCGCCGTTTGGAGCTTGAACACTTGCATCTTCAATTGTAAGCAGCATTTTAGTAGTCGTGCAAGGATGTTCCAACTCAATTCCTTCAATGCCCGGTTTCTCTTGGGTTTGGATGGCACGTACCAAGGCTTGGAGGGACTCCTTGAATCTCTTAGCTCGTCCTCGTGTCACTGGGCCTTGGGGCACCTTCACAGGGTCTACTTGTACACTTTGGGCCTTGTGCTCAACCGCATCAGAAGTGGAAGAAGAAATTCGAAAGAAGTACCCTGAACTTTTCGTGAGTTAAGGTAAGAAATTTCGAGGGCGAAATTCTTTTAAGGGGGAGAGAGTGTGAGAACCCGCAATTTTCCATTTTCTAGGTTTTAGAATCTTTCATGGCTTGTTTTCTGCATTTTCGTGAGTAGGAAAAAATTTCTAGATATTTTTAATGAGCAGATATAGTTTTTGGATGATTTTTCTAGTATCGAATAGGTTTTGAGAAATTAAGAGCGTATACCGGACGTGGGACCCACTAGTACGAAAAGTTCGGAAAAATTCGGCCAACTAGGTTAAGTTTTGGATACTGGAATTAATTTTCCGGGTGTTAAGAGATAATTAGAGGGTGCTATTTGGATTGGTGTGAGAGGAACAAAGAGATAGCTATGCATTTAATGGGGTGACAAGTGTCACCACATGATTTAACCTTGACTTTTGACTACTATTCCTTACTTTACCATTTTAGTCAAAAATTGTTCAAAAATCATCAAAATTCCCAAGCTCATAGCCGGCCCTCTCTCTCAAGAAAGAAAGAAAGCTCTCCAAGTTGCTTCAATCTTTGCTCCAATCTTCTAAATCAACCATTGAATTTTGTTTTTGCTCCATAGAAACACTTAAGGGAGTGATAGTGAGGTGTTGTGTGGAGTTATTTGGAAAGCTAAGAGGACTAATTGCTCTCTCTCTCTCTTGTTTCTAAGGTGAGTTGTGAAGAACCACTTTCCTTCCTCTAATGATGCCTAATTTATGATTAGTGGTGGCATGAGATGATACTTTATGGATTATATTTTGAGTTTTGGTTAAATTGGTGAAATTTTCTAATTATTGGTGATTTTTCTGTTTTAATATGAACATGATTGTGTGGCTATATATAATGATTGGAAATGATGTTTTAGGACTCTATGAGGTGGAAAAAGTGGTTAATTGCAAACAATTTCTGTTTTGGAAGAAATTTTGGAAAGTTAGGGTTTATGATGATTACATTCTGCCCGGTTTTGTAGTTCATGGTTAGAGGCCGAATTGGCTTTGGATTAAAACATGAAAGTTGTATGGAATGACATTTTAGGGGTGCCTACAAAATTTCAGGTCAATCGGAGTAGCGTAGCCTCACAAAAGTCGAAATTACCCTTGCTGTCCTGGTTTTACCCGAATGTAAAAATTGCGCCTGTAATTGGGTGTTTTGGTTGCATTGCTTTGGAATTTGTTGTTAAGGTCTTCTGATGAAATGTAGCCCTATTTCTAAGCTTTCGGATGGCTTTGGAATTTCTGGATTTGGACTTAGGTAGCTTGTTTTATGATGTTTACACCAGAATGCGTTTTGTGAATCTGTTTTTCCCGTTCTGGTGTAGTATCTTGCATTTTGACCTTGTTACACTCGAAACTGGACAGAGTTGCCTTCTGGAACATTGTATCCCTATCTCTTAGCTTCGAAACGGTGGGTCTTGTACCTTCATACGATAATCGTAGTGCCTTTGGTGCCATTACCGCAAAATGAGGTCAAAAACTATTTTTTTAGGGCTAAAGCTAATTCCATTTCCGGATTTTTCTGGTTTCCTCTAATGCTTGTATATGGTTATGGAACCCTATTGGGGTCGTATTTGGCATTGGTTTATGACTCGTTATCAAGTCTCATTGTACTTTTTTGCATGTTTTAGGGCGTGACGGTGGTTCACGACGTTCTTTTGACGGAAGTGCATGAAACACCATTTGCAAGCCTGGTGAGTGTACTACTCACTTGTGTGATACTATATGGCTTTGATACTTGAACTTGATGCGTTGAATGTTAAATGATTGAAGTGAGAGCGTACTTTATCACTCTCACTTATTGCTTATCATGTTATTGGAATGTTACATGAAATGTTACATGAAATGAAAGTACTTGACTTGGTGTCGTTTGGACGAGTATCCAACGACCATGATTGTTACCATTGAGCTCAACCCTATTGGTAGTTGATTGAATCAAGCCGGCAAGGGCTTGGTCGTGCCAATTAATGAACCTTGGGGACTGTTATGGAATCTTGTAGTATGAGAGACTCTCGATTCCGGTATACTCGAGTAATACCACAGTGCAAGTGTTTGGAGTTCGGGCCCGGTAGGGGAATGTTAGGTGGAAGGGATGGAAGTAAAGTGAAGTCTACGGTTGGTTACTTTTAAACATTGACGGAGAGTCAATGAGATCCGATCAAGAATGCAAACGAGAAAAAGGGCTCTTGAGAGCCGCCCGTATCCTTTTATCATCATTATTGATGTGTGTCTTTATTTACTTTTGATGAATTGGACTGAAAAACTTGATGCATCTATGAACTTGGTTGCTTGAGTAGTATTACCTCACTGGGCAATTAGCTCACTCTATTCCTTTTGTTTTCCTTACAGGAAAATAAATGCTTTTGGACTGCAATTGATATTTGGTTGCCGAATTGAGCTAGTTGGATATATCTTTTGTATAGCTCATTTATTGAAACCCTAAATGTACTTTTTGGTCCGTTTCTCTTTTGTTTTGGCAAACCATACATGTATCCACTTTTGAATACTTTTGTATGCCGCTTTGGATTGTAAATACTAAAGTTCACGATGTGAATGTTGGCTTGATATTTGGTTGGGTTCTGAAGGGTCGGTTACTACTCATGGCCAACTCCAGATTTCTTTTTCTTTTTTTTTATTTTGACATTTTGACTTGTTTACGCGCGTTTGTAAGTTCCGGAACGCAATAGATCGCTCTAAACTACACCGTTAGTCCTGGCGAGAGTTGGGCAGGCAGTCCGCTAACCTCTTTGGTTCGCCTTAGGGGAAGGTGGAGCTGTCACATCTATATCTCGATTGAACTTCAGATAAATTTGGATGGTAAACATCAAGGCATGAAGGATTCTAGTATTATACTTGAGATTGAATTGATCAAGGAGAGTGGAGCAATGAATGTCGTCATGGATTGGTTTCGTGCATGTCTGGCTAGGGTTTCTAGGAATGATGGCTAGTTTGTGGACGTCGTGAATGTTAAGGTGCTAGTATTGTAGCTTGTTTCATTTCTCCCGTACTTGTGTATCCTTGTTCCGTGTCTCTATGATTTTGCTACGATTTGATTATGGTTACACATGTATTTCTTTCAAACTCATTTTAACTCTTGTTTGACTATTTATTTTCTATTTTCTACCCTTCTACGATACCGCATAGAAATTTGATTTTGATTATTATCATGCCGAGATTGAGAGTTTTTGAAACTCATAGGTATTTATGATTTGGAAATGCTTGTATCGAACGTTATAGCTACTTTATTTTGCTTATACCTATAAGTCTATTTTCAAAAGAGGCATGGAGGGTAGTACTATGAGTATGAGAAATTCACTTAGGAATTGAAGGAAAATCTGGCAACATCAAGTTTTGTGCGAGCAAAGGTTTGAATTTCAAGGACGAAATTCTTTTAAGGGGGAGAGAGTGTGAGACCCCGAAATTTAACTTGTTTTTATAACCCTTATGTGAACTCAGTTACCTTAGATTCCTGGTTGTTTTAATGGATGAATTTGAGTCAAGGGAGTGAATTTTGTTAAGAAAAGTTTCATAATCTCAAGTTATTGGAAAATCTAGAAATTTTCGCAAGAGGCTCTGCGCAACTTTGGGAAATTGGCTATAACTTCGTATAGCAAAGTCAAAATTGAGTTTCGTTTATTACGTTTGAAACTAGACTCATAGAGCTTCCTACGATGTAAAATTCAGATTTTGATTCAATGTCTATAAATTCTAGGAAATTGGCAAATTTGACTAAAAATTCTGCCCTACACAAGTAAACATAGGAATGTTGTAGTAGATTATGGCTCAATTTGGACCAACTTATGAACGAAATCTCTTTGAGGTGTCTTCTAAAGATTATTAGTATTTGAAGTCTAGTTTTTAACAAGCCAAGTTGTGTGAATTTTTTATATTTATAACTCAAGTCATGATTATTCTAAAGGAAGGGCATAAGTTAGGGTTTTTGTGCATACTAGGATTTTGGTGTGTGTTTTTGTGTGCATTTTGGTAGTGTGATTGTGAGGACTTGTAAAATCCCTAATATTTTCTTTAAAAAAATTCCTTTATTTGGAATCCATTATTTTACAATAGCTTTACTACTCATTCACCTCCTCAATAATTGCAATTAAACATAGAATCAAGGATTTTTCCTTTCATTTTCTTGTTACCGAAAATTAGGATTTTTATGTCTTTTGGTAGCGTGAATAATCGGTGTGGAGTGTGTACTCAATTTGGTGATTAAGAGTGAGTTTTAGATAAGAGAAAGTGTATGATTAGAAGTAATAATAACAAGTTAGTGTATCATAAGTTAAAACCCTAGTACGTGTGAGTTAAGGTAAAACGGCTCAAACCGACGTGCACTGTTTACTACCGAATGAGTGCACCACTTGAACATTACTTTATTATCTTAATCTTCTTGTTTTTAATTGAGCTAATTAGCCCTTAATTAAACCTTAAGTCAGCCACCATTATTGACTAAGGAAAAGAGAGATATTTTGGTGAAAATATTTGTGATTAAGCCATTTGTCAAAAATCCAACCAAGGTCTTGATCAAGACCAATGACCAAGACATTTTCCTTTCTTCTTATCTTTCTTCTTGGCTTATTTTTCTTTATTTTCCTTCATCTTGGTTGTGACTTATGAGAGGAAAAAGAAAAGAGTGAAAACCATTTCATTCGATCCTGATTTCTAGCTTAGGTGAGTGAAAACCGAAAATCTAAACCGATTAACCTCTAAATTGGGAGCTTAGAAAGCTTGGTGTGCTAAAGTTTTTGAAAGGAAAGGTGAAGGATTTCTCTTGCAAGCATCTTAGAGAAGTATTATGGCTGTCTTCCTTTATCTTTTCCTTACTCTTGCTTACGTTTGTATAACAACTCATACTTGTGGCAAATGATAGCTCATTTGGTAGTTTTGATGGGTATGGTGGATTTTGAATTAGGGTTTGAGTTGTTCAGTTGTATTCCTTGTTGTTTAGAGAGCATATGATGTCTATATTCTTGGATAGGGATTGGGATAGTGATGTAAGACATTAATGAGCATTTTCTACTTTGGTTTCATCAAATTTCAGTTTTAAGGATAGAAACTGCCCTGTTCTGGCCAGCATCATTCGTCTATGTTAGAGGCCGAATTAGGCTTAGGTTGTAGGAAATGATGTTATATAGCTGCTTGTAAAATTTCAGCTCGATCGGAGCACTGTAGCATGTGAAATGACCGAAATACCCCTGACTGCCAAAAGCCTCATTTCGTGGACAGTTTTGAGATTTCACAAGTTTGGCTTCATTTTTCACCTTGATCCTTACCAAATCAGCCTTTGACCAAAACACAAAACTTTTAGCCCTATGTTTTAGCTTTTCAACGCATCCGAAAATGCCTCAAACGGAATTGTGTAGCTTGAGTTATTGCAATTTGAATTCAGTACTGACAACTAGACTGACCATGAACTTCTGGTTCTGTAATTTGCAAATTTGACCTAGATCAACTGTGAACTGGGTTAAGTTGTCTCCATGAAAGTTGTAACTCTTTGTCTTAGCTTCAAAACAATATTAGGTACACCCCAATCTGATAAACGTAGCTCCAGTTGTGACTAAAATGCTATAAGATGTGAAATTTGCTGTTTAGCTTTTTGTCTTCAAAACTGATTTCCGATTGTATTATTACAGTTGTGTTGTAATTGGATGATTTTGGAGCCTAATTGAAGGGCTATGTTTGTAACATTACTTGTGTGTAATTGTGGGGCTGAATTGAGAAAAACAAGGAAGCCATAAATGGCTGAAAAAATAGCTAAATACAAAGGGCATGCTGCCCAAATTTTCACTCGAGAATTAGGTGTGTGTACTTGTGATTCGATCAAAGAATTGAGGTTAAATTGAATTTGAATTATCTAGGTTATTCGAGTCCTCTTTCGTAGAGGTATATAAGCTAGAATTCGGTCAAAACTCGTACCCTTGAAAAAATCAATAGAAATACGTTTTCCTCGTCTTTGCGACTCAAATGTGAATTTCAAAGTTTTAGTTGCTTCTTTAGCAACACCAAAAGAGCGAGCCTGAATTTTCTAGAGTTTGATACGTAACATGAATCCTATCTAAATGAATTTCATTTACTTGATTTTCTTGAAGCGAAACTCCTATGTTTCGAACCCTAGTTGATTTCAAGCTTTTAAATGATATAGTATCGCAAATTTGGACTCCAACCAAGGAGTTACACCTGAACATGATTTTTGACAAGAACTAAATCTTTGGTGAGTGCTTCCAAATACATGATTGAACTTGATACTTGATTAAATTTTTTACCAATGTGATTTGATAAGATTTGCTTGGTTTAGTCGAGTAAGTGTGTATTTTATTGCACTTGACCTAACTCAACAAAACACTTGATATCTTGTGATGCCGAAAGAAAAAGAAGCGAAAAAAATTTGGTGGAAAATGGGAGGACCAAATCCGGCTGTAAATCCTGCCAGTTCTTGGCCGGATTGCCAACCGAATTGTTTGTGCATTTTGAAAAAAAAAAAATTGGTTTCACTCTACCTTGAATCCGGTCGGAAATCCTGCCAGATTCCGACCGAATTGTGACGTGTCACAGGCAGCCACCAACTTTGACCGGCTATTTCTTTCATTCTTATATTGCTTTTAGGCCAAAATATCTTCCATTTCTTCACCTTGCTTGACCGAGCTTCATTGAGAGAAAAGAGAGAAAGTTCTAAATTTTCCTAGCTTCAATCTTTGCTCAAATCTTGAGATTTCACCGATGGTTTTGGAAAATACTCCATACAAGTGTGTACTTAAGAGGGTTAAAGCTTTTGACGGAGTGATTTTTGGAAGGGAAGCTCTAAGGTGTTAGCTTTCTTGAGTTTTGAGGTAAGTTGGATAAGAAAGTTTCCTCTTGCTTTAATAATGGTTGATTGGTGGTTTGTAGAGGTTAGATATGCAATTTTGTGGATGATTTCATGATTTTAAGTAGAGTTGGACCAATTTCTGATTTATTGGGGAATTTTTTGATTTTATATGATTATAGTATGTTGGTCATGGAATGATAGCTTGTTGTGGTGTAAAATGGAGCTTGTATACGTTGGATATGATTGTTTGCGGAAAATTTCTGGTTTGTGTGGAAATTTCAGTTCTAGGGTTTTGAATTGGGGCTTTCTTGTGATTAGTATTGGAGCTATTAATTGGCTCAAGTGGAAGGGTATTGTGGCCCTAATTGGATGTATTTTATTGCTTATGAACCGTATGTATAATTATGGTTGGTAAGATGCAATTTGGTGTTTTTATTGTAGGGTGGAAAATAAAGAAATTAAGGGGAAATGCTGTCCGATCTTTGAGAGTGTTTGGTTGCTTTGAGTTTGAGTTGAAGGGCTTGAGTTCAATCCATGAAACTATCTATGATGGATGAGGATTATGAGCCGTGGTTGGTGAGTGACCCCAAACTACTTCCAAAGCTATTTATGAACCGTTTCTTGCATTATTTACTCGATTTCATATCATGTGTGCTTGCATGTGAGTTCATTACATGATTTGGCTTCAATGAGTTCTTGGGAAGTCTTGTGCTTAGAACCAACGTCTCCACCACTGTTTACTGTTCATCTGGAGCACCAAAGGGCTCCCTATCACTGTTTCACTGTTAACTGATCAATTTGAGCATTGGATGCTTAAGTACAATAATTTCACTGGCTCACGAGAGCAACAAACGTACATTTGATTACTAATTCATGACATCATTGAAATGAACTATTGTGAAACTTATTTGATTACTGATTTACTGGTTACTCGCTGAGCTTCTAACTCACCCCAAAACTATTTTATTCCCTTCCATCGGGCTTGAGGCGAAGGAAGCATTTGTATTAAAGTTCTCCGTGTGAATGGTTGGATGATCTCTTGTACTATTAGAGTTTTAGATTTATCTTGTGTAATATTTGAGATTGAGATTGTAATTGTAATTATGTGAGAACTGAGGACCTTTGTCTTAGTCAGGAAACTAGTATTGCTTTTCTCTTGAGATTTTCTCTAGTTAAACTTCTTGGTTGAAAATGAGGTGCTGAAATATCATTAGGAAATCGAGTAACTGGTTTTTGAATACTATCTATCTTAGTACTTATTACTTCTATATGTTGGGATATTGTATGAAGAATTTGATTTGTATAATTATTTTGCTGATATAATTTTTTGATATCATCCAAATTTACATTATTATTACTACTACTTGCTTCAGCTTCTCTACCTTTTTTAAAAGGGGATGCAATGATATCTCCTTGTCCTATATTAATTCTTACTTCTTGTAATGGAGGATGAATTGAAGTTATTACTTGGTCGTCTTTTAATTTCTATTTTTTATATAAATTAGTTTGAACATTTATGTGTGGAGTATTATATACATCATCTATTCCTATTTTTGAAATATAGAATGATAACCAAGTAAAGAAAGGAAAATCAAACTTTCTATTTTCTAACTCATTTTTCCATTCTAATATTAATTTTTCTTTACATTCAGAAGATAATTGAGAAAACCAAATTCTTTTTTCTATATTTTCTTCATCATCAAAATTTTCTTGTAAATATTTATGATTTATTTTATACTCTTTAAGTATTACATTTATTTCTCCTTTCATCTGAGAATGTGTTGGAGAATATTCTGATTGATTTTGTTTAACTACTTCGGGGACAGGAGTTTTAAATTTAAATGTTGAAGAATTTTCTGGAATAAAATTTGTATCTATGGATTTGTAATTAGATCTTCTAGCTAGTATCCATGAATGACTTGAAGTAGAGGGTCTTTCTCTAAATGAAGAAAATATTTGTAAGACTTTTCCATTAGGTTCTTCTATAATATCTTTGGGATTTGTTTGTTCTATATTTCTTGGTACTTGTGGATTTTGAATTATAAATTCACTAGGTATAGTAATCTCGTTCCATTTTAATCTTTTTGGAGTATAAGTTATAGGTCTATCTGCATCAACTTGTAATAGCGTTGTTTCTTCTTTTAAAGTTGGAGTCATAATAAATTTTGGATTTAATTGTGAAGACAAAGGTCTATAATGCAATCTATAAATTACAGCAAAATTCTTTGTATGTTTTTCAAATTCATCACCTTGTAAATGAATATCTAATATTACTGAATTCAAAACATGCGGATCTGTTAAATCTACTGAAAAGTTTGGAGCACAATTAAAGTAAATTGGTCCATTGCATACATTTGTTTGAATCATAGATAAAAGTGAAGTTTTATATCTTTTAAGTCTTGTATCTCTTAAAGCTAAATATATAGGCACATCGACTCCTAAATGTAATAAAGGTTTTACTGCGACTTGAATTAATCCTATATGAATATATCTATATCCCTTACTAAGATACTTTTGAATTGTATTATGATTTAATAAAGGAATTGTTTGATATTCTTCTTGAATAGAAGTGGTCTCTTCGTGAGTTTTAACAGACAAAGCTGTTTTGAAATCTAAAGGGCCTATTCTATAACTATGTTCTATTTTTTCTTCTGGAATGGTCCAATCTGAATTATTTACGGGCATATGATATTCATGACTTTGTACTATATTAGCTTAGTTTCAACTAGATCCTAGTTTTAATTGTCTAAGAAATGCAGCCATGTTTAATATCTTGTTTAATTATCTTATCAGGAACAACCGAGCCTATACGTGGAACATCCTATTTTGGACATACCAACCGATTTGCAAAGCTTCTAGGTCTTACCAATGCTAAGATAAAACGAGATAATTAAACATAAATGCATGAATTATAAATTAAAATAGGATATATTTCAAAACAATTAATAACTATGGTTAGGCTCTGATACCAGAACCAAACCCAGGCAATATAGTAAGCATATAAAACTTACAGATACTGAGAGTACTTTTTTTGATACGGAAGCTTCTTGAAACCAAATTGAACTTTGAATCTTTATTGAACTTTTCAGAATGAAAGTGCGTACAAGGAAAATTTAAAGACTGAGAAGAAGTTTATAGAGAGAGTTCTGAGATGGCTAGAAAACTCGATGCCCCTTCCTCTTCTTCTTAAATTCTATTTATAGAGACTTCTATTATTGAATTTGTGAGGACTCATAAAATTCTTATTCTAAACCTCTATTTTTGACTCATTTAATTATTTATTTGGATATTTGTTTCGAATATTATTTTCTATCCTTATTAGATCTAAATACATGGAATTATAGCTTCATTACATTTTTAAAGTGACTTGTTTCAAAAATTAATTTTTGGCAGCTCGTCTAATGAAAATAGTGAAAACGTGTTTGGAAATTTTAACCAATTGAGAGTACAATAAGTTTGGAAAATTGGAGACTTGTACAATGGTTCTAAAATAGATAATTTTATATTTAAGTACTCAAGTGATAGTTAGTAGTACTATCATTATAAGAATTTCTTTGAGCTCTCGCTTTATCGCACTTAAATTGGGAATACGCGTTTTCACACGAGCGATTTAATTACGAGACTTTAGACCTTTATTTTGAGACAATTAAGAGTGAATAATATTTATATAAATATAAGTGTATTGGAGGTTTAGTGCACTAGTGAAATAAACTCGAGAGGAAGCGAGCACAAAACGCGCCCGTACACGCGCGAAGGAGAGTTGACTTTTGCACCAACTTGGGCCACACATTAAAGCTTCTCAAGGAAGCATCATTTGATCAATACACACTCTCTCTGTCCCACTCTCTCTTGGCTGGCTATCAAGCAGCAAAAATAACCCAAGAGCTCTTCAATTTTCCATCTCCAAATCTTGCACAAATCATCAACCAAATCGAACCAAAATTGAACTACACCTAGTTGAACACTTGGAGATTGCATCTAGCTAAAAAAAGGGGGAGCTTTTCACGATTTTCTTGGAGCAATGAGGGACTGAAAATTCTGCTTAGGTTCATCAAACCAAGTAAGTGACGATCAAACCTTGAAAACTTGGTTTATGGAAGTTCTAGTGCATATGTATGCTTTTGCATGCATGTGGGTAGCATTATTTTGAGGAAAATGTGGTTGTGTGGGCTCTATAAACTCCCACCTTGGATATATGGACTGATTTGTGATATTTTGATGGTAATAATGTTTATTTAGTGCTTAAACTAGTGGGTTAATGTTGGGTTGTTGATAGAAACTCAAAGATGGTTCAATGACCAAAAGTAACCATTTTGCCCCTACTTTGTTCGAGCACTTTGGTGCGAAATTTTGAGGTTGTTTACATGTTATATTGAGTGTGCAAAAAATTTCATTGAAAGATAGCTTGATTTGGTCACCCAAATGTTGGATTTACGAAAGTTTAGAAATCTGGAAACTAATCCCGTATTCACCCAGGCAGTGTTTTTGTTTTGGCTATATCTTTTTACTCCGATGTCAGAATTGAGTTCCATTTGCGGCACTGGAAACTTGACATTCCCAGCTTTCCAACGGTATAAAATGCACATTCTGGTTCTATCCAAGTGTCAAGTGTGTGTAAACTTGTTACATGCTTAACTGCTATTAATGATTAGAGATTTTGAAAATGGAGTCAAGTGTGTACTTTACCGCACTCGTTCTCATTAGAAATGATATTTAAGGATTGAAATGCATTGAATGAAATGAATGATTGAAATGTATTGAATGAATGAATGAAATGTAATGGTATGCTATGGCTGCATACGTCGTTGGAGTGAATCTCCTCGACTTATAAATGTTAACTGGGGGACGTCCAAACTCATAGGCAAACCTTGGACTCGAGCGGGCATGGGCTTGGTCGGGAACCTTGGCGAGCCATGAGAATTACATGATAAATTTGATCTATTGGAGAGATCTTGCTTGACATACTCGTTGAAATATCGCCTTATAAATGACGTTCAGGCCCGGTGGGGATATGTACGGTGGACAGATGAAAGTAAGTGGTGATCTACGGATTGGAAATACCAACCCGGTTGACGGAGTGTCATCGCGGGAAGGTATACGAATGACCTTGGCAAAGCAAGTGGAACTTAACTCCTAAGAGCTACCATATCCTTGAATTATTTCTGTTTACAACTTATTGGAATTATCAATTGACTTGTTATTTGGGCTTGTTACTTGGACTATGTGCTTGCATGTGTGTTCTTGGTCTTACGAGCGTTTTGCTCACCCTGTAGATTTGTTTTCTTAATAGGACTGGACACGGAATGGACTTGGAGAAACCCCTTTTGATGTACTTTTGGCTTAGGGTTTCTAATGTAATTTGGGCTAGACCTCTTACTGGTTGTACTTTTGGGAAACTAATGTATGATTTGGATATTTGATGTATCTGAATGTTGTATATTTTAGGTATTGAAGTATCCTTTGGATATTCGATGTAAGGCTCGGATAATTATTATAAATCGTTAAGTTGAAGGCTTCCGTATTATTTAACTTGTCTTATTTAGTGGTGATGTCTAGTATTGCATTAAGCTTGAATGAAAATTGCTTGAGTCCTGGCGAGAGTTGGGCAGACGTCCCGCGGATACCCTCTGGTTCGCCTTAGGGAGAAGTGGGGGGCGCCACAGTTGGTATCAGAGTGCTAGGTTAGAGATCTATATGGGAGACATATTAGATACTCTACCCTTAAGACCTGAGACCGGATAATTAAGTTATACCTTAAGAGGTATTTGGGGCATACTAGTGATTGGGTTAGGCATGCATAAACGACATTCGAACTGGATAGTTAATTTCTTACCCGAAAGGTGTGATTATTTTGCAGGGATGGAAAACAGAAATGAGACTCCGACAGCTAACGGGAATTGCATGTGAATGGTCATGTAGTGCCTCCTAAGCCTATCTTCTACCGAGCTCTAGGTGAAGGAGCTCGAGTACGCTATTCCCCATCTGACAGATATCCCCGATATTCGTGTAGGTTGACCTTCGCCTACCCGAACCACCTCGTGCTTGCTTTGGACGACGAGCGTCGTCAGTTAGTGGATCTTAATCGGGATTTACAGGTAGAGGTGGACGGGATTAGACAGATGGTTAGCGCTCAGGGGGAGAGGATTGTGGAGCTCGACCAGGTCCTAGAGGGCAAGGTGGCCACATCTGCAGTGGTTTGTGAGGAGCTCCAGAGTACTAGGGCTCGACTTACTAGGTTGAGAGAGGAGGTCCATAGTCGGGCTTCTGACATCTTGACTGATGCTACTAGGCTAGTGGATGAGGTGATGGAGGTAGTCCAGAGCTCTGAGGAGGAGGAGGATCCGGAGAAGGATCCTGAGGAGGAGGTTCCACCCGGTAGTCCTGCAGTAAACTAGACCCTAGTGATTGATACTTGACCTTTTGACTTTTGACTAGTACAGTTAGAATTAGCAGGGGTGATACTAAGTGCTGAGGCCATTGTATTTTTACATGACTGTGTGGTCTACTTTTGAGACACTTGCTTTTACTTTAGTCTTCTGTGACTAAAAGTACTCTTGTGGGCACCTGTGTGCTATATTTTTATGACTATCCCATGACTTACTAATTGTATGAACTTGACATGCTGATGAATGTAAATTATTATTATTTCCAATGTTTTCTTGATTGGTTCTTGCTTTCTACTTTGCATCGTATAATTGATTTATTTCTTGCACTAATGGAAAGACTAAGAGGTGGTCGAGGCCGTGGTCGAGGTCGTGGGCGAGGGACTAGACAAGCCCAACCTCAAAAGGATGACCAGGGATCGGCAACTGGACCGACCCAAGGCCAGGAAAATATTGAGAGTAATCAAATGGCTACGGCCATTAATAGGATGACTGATATTCTAGAGCGCTTAGCTGATAGACAAGGTCCTGGACCGTTCAACCAATCTGGGGGTCAGGAAAGAGGAGAGGATAGTGCCTTAGAGAGGTTCTTAAAGTTCAACTCACCTAAGTTTCTTGGAAAACCTAATCCTGAAATAGCGGAGAATTGGTTAGAGAGGATGACCAACATATTTGCCGCTTTAGACTACACTGAGGATAGGCGAGTGAATTTTGCTGCTTTCCAATTTGAGGGAGTCGCTCGTGCTTGGTGGGATATGATAAAAGGGAAATGGAAGAGAGTTCAAACCCCTTGGACCTGGGAGAACTTCACGAGGGAATTTAATGAATAGTTCCTGCCACCCTTGATTCAAGAAAAGAGAGAGGATGAATTTATCAAGTTGAAACAAGGAGCCATTAGTATGGCAGAGTATGAAGGGAAATTCACTAAACTTTCTAAGTATGCTCCTGAGCTAGTAGTCAATGAACGGAAGAGAATAAGACGGTCTGTGAAGGGATTTAATGTACAAATTCAGAAGGGCTTGGCTGCAGCCCAAATCTCCACCTTTACTGAGACTTTAAAGAAAGCGCAACGGGTATAAAGTGCAAGAATGCAAATTAAAGACTTTCACAATGGGAAAAGGAACTTTTCTAGTCGTACTTCTGGACAGACTAGTAAGAGTTCACAGCCTTCTAAAGTTGGAAGAGCAATGGTGTGACGGCCCCACCTCCCCCTAGTGTAACATCCCGAATATTAGGAGGTTGTTTGTGAAGAAAATATTAAAGTATATTTTTTCGGGTTTGATTTAAAACCTTATTTTGTTTTAAAAGACTAGAAACCCTAACGTTTTAATCAAATACCCTAGTTTACTTGTGACTAACCGGTTTTCCTAAATCTCTCCTATTTTAATTGAAACCCTAATTTTAATTACTGGAATTGGAAAATTCCTTACGTTTTCTTAAAAATTTCCTTTTATTTGAAAATTATTATTTATTAAGGCCCTACTACCCAATTGTTCAACAATAAGTGCAGATGAACCTTGAAATAGGGTTTTACACTTCGGTTTCAAGATTTGAGCAAAATTAGGGTTTTCGCGATTTTTCGCCGGATGAATTTTCGGTACTGACCAAGGATCAATTTGGTGATTAAAAGTGACTTTTAGGTGAGAAATAATATGTGATTAGTAGCAATGATATAAGGTTAGTGAATGGAAAGTAAAAATACTAGTACGTGAGTTTTTAAGAAAAACGGCGTGAACCGGCGGGTCCCGCGCACTACCGTTTGAACGCACCACTTGACCACCACTTTCTTACTGTATAAGCTCATTACTAATTGACCAAAATATCTTCCCCCTCATAATGATAGCTTGACCGAATGTGTGGCTCAAAGGCAAGGCAAGAGAAAGAAAATTTTGTGGTCAAGATTAGTCCAAGTGTTGGCCAAGATTTGTGGACACCATTAGTCCTAATTCTCTTACTCTCTTATAAGACAAGTTAAGCCCCATTTTTTCCTTCATTTTTCTGCTAAGTGCCGAGAGAGAGAGAGAGAGGAAGAACAAGGGAGGAACTTCTTCATTTCTTCTTGATTTCTAGCAACTAAGTGAGAAATCTAACAAAGTAAACCGATTACTCTTGTCCTTGAGTGGTTAGTTAGTGTTTGGTGGTGAAAGTTTGGAAAGAGAAAGCTTGGGCTGCTCTTAGTGACTTCTAACCAAGGTAAGAGAGCTTATCTCTCCAAGTTTTACTTTCAATCTTGATTAATTAAGCTTGGCAACCTGATATTATGGTGAAATCATGGATGATTAGCATGTTTTAGTAGTTTTCCCCTTTTTATTTCATGAACTAGGGTTTGGGGAAATTCTGCCCAAATTGTTGTAAGATGCTTATATGTTGCAATTGAGGTTTCATAAGGTGTTGTGGTAGTGATTGGACCAAGAAATTAAGGAAAGATTCACTAAAAACTAGAAATTCCAGAATCTGGAAAATTTGGCCAACATTCTGTCTGAATTTGTATCTGTGTGTTAGAGGCCGAATTGGCCTTGGGTCAAAGAAATAAAGTTGTAGAGAATGGTATTTTGTAGGTGCCTGTAAATTTTCAGCTCAATCGGAGCAACGTAGGTCATGAAAAGTCTGAAATACCCTTACTGTTTCAAATATTTCCCAGCAGTCCGTTTCATCAGTTAAGTCCAGTTTATCACGTTTTTTGACTAGGATCCGTACTGATTTAGCTCTGGGACAAAACATGAAAGTTGTAGTACTCTGACTTAGCTTTAAAATGCCTCTAAGAACACCTGAATCGGACTTGTGTACTCTGAGATATGACCATTACAGTGTAAGGCGGTTAAACAGCCGACAAATTGGATTTTGGTTCTGTTATTTGAGGATCTGACTAAGTTACATTAGGAACTGGACTAAGTAACCTTCATGAACATTGTAGAACGGCATAGGTTGCGCCTCAATCCGATAAGCGTAGCCTCGGATATGCTATTTCCGCATTCATACGTCAAATCTGTTTTGAGCTAGATTGAATTCCTGCACTTGTCCTTAATGCGATTCTTGTTATTTTGATATTGTGAGCCTATGGAACGGCTCTTGACATAAATTGCTGATATGTATGATGTTGGGTTGTGTTTGAAGAAAAATAATGAAGCCTAAATGGCTGGAAATTAGGTAAACACAAAGGGCATGCTGCCCGAATTTTTACTCGAGGACTTTGCGACTTGAGTGAAGGTTAAGTGATTATCACTTGAACTATCGAGGACCTTTGCCACTTGTTTATCGAGGGTTATACGTTAGGACTTGGCCGAACTTGTACCCTTGAGAAATGAAATAATGATTGCTCAAAGTACGTTTTCCTTGTACTTTCGACTCGCATGACCATTTCAAGTATAAATGTTACAAAGTTTTATCATTTAAAAAGTGAGCGAGTATTTCACGAGTATTCTCCAAGTGAATTTCCATTTCTTGATTCTTATTGAACAAAACGTATAAGTTTCGAATTCTAGTCATGTTTCAAAGTTCTCAAACTAAGTTTTATCGCAGATTTGGACTCCGAACCCGGAGTATAACCTGAAAGTGACCAGTAAAGGCACTATATCTTTTGGTGAGTGCTGTCAAATACTGAATTGAACTTGATACTTGTACTTGATACGTGCCAATATGATTACATGCCACATGCGTGAATTGTTAGGGCAAGAGTGTACTTTATCGCACTTGCCCTTACATGATATACACTTGTTTATTGTTGCAATTGACTTGACATACTTGTTATGATGCGCGCATTTCTTGGAATTCCAAAAACCCTGTGGCTAGTTAATCGAGTCGAGCCGGCAAGGGCCTGGTCGATTAGATAACAAACCCTGGGTCACTTGTAATGTCGAGTGGAGTGTTATCTCCTCGACTAAACGGTATACTCGAGTATTACCACCCATGTTGATTGAGGATTTTGGGCCCAGTAGGGGGTGTGAATGGTGGACGGAGAGTCGTGTAAGTGGTGTTCTACTGGATTGGTTACTTACTTGAAAGTTGACGGAGTGTCAACTACTACGTGATCAAGCTTCTGGTAATGCAATGGGAATTTGGCTCCTGAGAGTCATCCGTATCCTTATACTTTGGAGTGATTATTGCTTATTGGATTATTGTTGCTTGTGAAAAACTTTTACACTCGCTCATTTTGAGATTTGCTACTTGACGTGTTATTGTTCACATTTATGAACTCTTCATGCTCGTTACTTTGCTATATCGAAACTTGTACTTAAAAATAATGGTCAATTTGCTATTTGGAACCTCACTGGGCTTTTAGCTCATTCCACTCCATTTGTTTTCCTTTCAGGAGTACGAGCGAGGTGTGAGATATGTAAAGTCTAGCATAGACTAGTTCTTTGATTTTTGACTTGTACTCGCGCTATTCCTCGGATGGAACATGTTGTACTTGGATTGTATACGTTTTGAACTAGTTTGAGTATATTGAGACTTTGTACCTCGATTTCTATCAATGTAAATTATAAGCTTGAATTGGGAATGTTATTTGTGGTTCGTGGATGTGTGTACATGACTCGATTAAGATAGTGAGTGAGTCCTGGCGAGAGCTGGGCAGGCGGTCCGCCGAACCCTTTGGTACGCCTTAGGGGGAGGTGGGGTCGTCACACCTAGGGCGTACCCTAGGGTTCGGAGGGTCGCCTGCCCAGCTCTCGCCGGGACTCGATGCTCTAGAACTAGAAAATTGAGTTCATGCCAAAAGAAAGCTCTATTTACTCTTTTGCATCTTCAAAAGTTGCATAAACCAGAATATCAAGTCATACATACCACGAGTACCAAAAAATAAACCCTAGAAAAGCTGATAACTACATCCACCACGACAACTATATACATCTGGCTAGTCAACTTATAACAAGTACAAATTCAACTCATCTATAATCAAAACACTAAACACCTTCCCGAGCGATCCTCGTGTCGGCCCCCTGCTAAGGAAAACAAATAGAATGGGGTAAGCTATATGCTTAGTGAGTAATCAGGGGGAAAAATGTAAACTCACATAATTAAACAAGTAAATCAGGATAATTCACATCAATAACCGAAAAGTAACATCGCAATGGTAGGATACGGGTGGCTCCAAAACCAGTTCAACTCCCCGAACTTGAACGCCTGTTGACACTCCGTCAACCAAAGTACTCATGGTCCGTAGACATCACTTAAACTTCCCCGTTCACCTTATCAACCCCCACTGGCCAATCAACAGCACGCAGCAGCTCGAGCGAAACAAAATAATTTAGCTTTCGTCAAAGCTTTAACAAGGAACTAAATCCCAAGTTTAGCATGGAACTATCTTCGACCAAGCCCCAACTGGCTCGAATAGTTCGTCTAACCCATGGAACCGGGCTGGAACCAAGCCCTGAGATATCCGATCTCTCAATAGATGGTATCTCTCGACAAAGTACACAACAAAGTACTTACCCCAAATAACACACAGCAAATGGGGTTTAATTCAAGTCATGTAAACACCCCATCAGCACACAACAAAAGGGTGATATTCAAGTCATGTAACCACCCTCCTCAGCACACAGCAAGAGGGTGATACTCAACATAAGGCATGTATTCTCACATAGAAAATCAAAACAAAGGATGGGCTTAGGTCGAGTGAGATAAAGTACACTCTCGGCTAAGTACCCATTTAACATATACAAGGTACCTCAACAATTCCATATCAATAAACAACCCAATCACTCACTTGATAAAGCTTGACACGAAAAACGATACAAGTCACTGAGCTTGACCGTCACCGTCAAAAGCCTCACAGTCTGTATAGACAGATTATATACACACGTAAGTATAGCAGTTTATAATTTAAACGATTGAGAACGGTCGAAAATGGTCAAAAATAATAAAAAAAATGGTACAAAACGGGTTACACCATTTTGATCATAATTGGAGTTGTGGTTATCGGATCAAAATGTATTAGATAGTGTCTCGAAACTTAGACAAAAGGTTACAACTTTCATTAAGACACCTCGACCCAGTTTTTAGTGTATTGAAGTCACATTTGCAAAATACAGAACTAGAACTCCAAAGGCTAGGTTAATTCCTCTAGCAAAAATTTGGCGGCATGCCCCTTGTGTTTACCTATTTTCCAGCCATTTATGGCTTCAATATTTTCCTCAAATCAGTCCCAAAGTCACACATATGGAATGGTAACACAATAGCCCTTCAACTATGCTCAAAATACCCCAACTACAACGCAAGTACTAACATGGTAATCGGAAATCAAGTTCAAAGACAAATAAGCGAATGGCAGCTTTGATGTCTCTTAGCGTAACGAGCACAACTGAAGTTACATTTGTTGGATTGGGGTGAAATTTATACCATTTCGAAGTTAAGGCAGAGAGCTACAACTTTGGTGAAGACCACCTAGTCTAATTTCTAGTGTAACCCAGTCAAATTCCCAATTCACAGAACCAAATTCCAACTAATCAGCTAATTAACCGTACTGCCTTCAAATGGCCATATCTCAAGCTACCAAAGTCCGTTCAAGGTGTTCTTGGAGGCGTTGAAAAGCTAAGACAAAGTACTAAAACTTTTATGTTTTGAAAAATGGCTAAATCAGCATGGATCATAGTGAATAGACGCAGTCAATTGGATGAACTGTCTAAAATGGATCACTGGATGCATCCTAGGGCAGTGAGGGTATTTTGGTCTTTTCACAGGATACGTTGCTCCGATTGGGATGAAATTTTGTAAGAAATCATAAAATGTCATTATCTAAAACTTTTATGTTTTGTGCTAAACCTAGTTCGGCCTCTAACATGATGAAATAGAACCGGACAAAACTGAAGCTAAGATTTCCTGAAATCAGAAATTTTACGGTTTCAAAGGAAACTTTCTTCATTTCTTGCTTCAATCACCACCAAAACCCCTTATATACTATCCATACAGGAAGTATAGGCAGAAACGCATCAAACCCTAACTCATGTAACTCAAGAACATACCCTATATCCATCCAAATCATTGTAATAGGTATCATCAACCACAAATTTAAGGTGCTATGCTGAATTAAACAAGATTAAGAGTAAGAATTGGGGAAATCAGCATTATTACCTTGTTAAAGTGACTACCAAGTGCAGCCCTAGCTTTTCCTTCCAAAATTTCACCAACACACCACTAGCTAAACACTCAAGGAAGGTTTTAATCGGTTTAGTTTCGCTTGGTTTCACTCACAACTCTTGATTTGAGGTTGGAATTAGAAACTCTCTTCACTCTTTCTCCCTCAAACTCACGACCAGAAAAGGCAAAAATGAGGAATAAATGAAGCTCAAGAAAGGATAAGAAGGTTGGAATTTGTTTGGTCAAACAACCGTTGGATGTTCGCCACTTGTCGCCTCAAGATGAAATCTCAAAATTTGCTTTTCTCTCTCTTAATTTGGTCCACAATTTCGGCTGGAATGAGAGGATATTTAGGGCTGATTTTGCTCAATTAATAATAAGGAAATTAAGGTAATAAAATAGTGGTCAAGTGGTGCACTCAATCGATAACGATAGATACCCATCGGTTTGAACAGATTTTCCTTAAATCGCGTATACTAAGGTTTTAACTTCTAATTCACTAACTTATTATTATCACTTCCAATCATATAATATTTTCTCATCCAAAAGTCACTCTTACCTACCAATTTTGATCCTCACTCCGTACCGAATAATCATACTACGGAAAAATGTGAAAACTCTAACTTGCTCCAACTTGAAAACGAAAAGTGAAACCCTACTTTCTAGGTTCATTTGCACTTATTGTGGAATGATTGGGTGGTAGGGCTATTATAAATTAATAATTTCTAAATAAAAGGGCATTTTTAAAAAAAACGTGAGGGTTTTACAATTCCACAAATTGAATTTAGGGTTTCGGTTGAAATATGAGAAATTTGAGAAAATGGTCAATCACAAATGAAACTAGGGTTTCGATTAGACTTTTAGGGTTTCTAGTCTTTTAAAACAAAACAAGGTTTTAAATCAAACCGAAAGAAATAACTTTGTTTCTTCTTTAAAACAAAATAATGTTTTAAAATAAAAATAAACTAAAGAAACCGTAATATCCTTTTTGAGACTAAACAAAAGGTGATCCTAAAAGTTGGGGTATCACAATCTCTCCTCCTTCAAAGAATTTCGTCCTCGAAATTGCAATCAACGAGCTAAGGGTTGGAATACTCGAGTTCATCAGTAGTGGTAAGAATTACCTCAAGAATTAGTCGCTCTATGTATCGCAATCCAAGATCCAACCATATAATCCTTATCTCACAGTCTCAATGGTCTTTAAGTATCTTGTAAAACGAGTAGAAGGAAACCTCAATATGATGGAAAATAGGGAAGGTACCTTCGGTGATTGCCAATGGGTCGTCACCTCTTGACTTCCTACTGCATAGGTCCTTGCCGGCACTTTCGGTCGATTTCCAGTGGCATTAGTCGGCTTAGACGTGTTCCCTTCTGCCCTTGGCAAATTTCTTTCTTTTGGCAGGTGAAGGCACTGAGCAATCAGATGCTCAGCACTACCACATCGGTAGCATTTCCGTACCTATCTTTTCTTCCAACAATTATCTTCTATGTGGTTAGTAGCCCCACAATACCCACATGCCATTCTAAGTCCTGATGTCGGACCTCCTTGTGAGGTACCCCTTTGGGTCTCTCTCCCTACCTGATTTTTCTCAATATTTCCTTGATTTGGCATCCCAGTGGATTGTGGTCCACCTATTCCTCGACCCTTCTTAGGGGGTGGCTCGCTCCCCGAGCTCTGTCCCTCAATATAACTACTTGTATCTGGGTGCCTTCTTTTCTTATCATGAAAGGCCTTTACTTGACTCTTGGTACTTTCAATTCTTTGTGCCTTTTCAATCGCTTGACTGTAAGTCTCCAATTGAGCAGCTGCCAGTGCTTCCTGAATCTCCACATTCAAACCCTGAACAAATCGACAAATTCTCCTTTGGTCTGTCAGTACTAATTCTGGAGCAAAACGAGAAAGTTTGGTAAACTGTGTTTCGTACTCCGCCACACTCATAATCCCTTGACGTAGGCGTATGAACTCATCCTCTCGCCTTTCCTGAACAAGTGGCGGTAAGTACTTCTTATTAAACTCACGAGTGAAATTCACCCATATCCATGGAGTTTGCTCTTTATCCCATTTGGCTCGAATCACATTCCACCAGGCACGAGCCGCTCCCTCAAATTGAAAAACGGCAAAAGCTATCTGCCGTTCCTCTGAGTATCCTAACGCAGCAAAAATGTCTAACATTCGCTCCAACCAACTCTCCGCTATATCAGGGCTAGGTCTACCCAAGAATTTTGGTTGTAGAAATTTTTGGAACCGTTCTAAGGCACGGTCCTCTCCCTCATGATTTCCAGGATGCTGTACTTGGCCTTGACCCTGTTGGTTGACCATTTGTTCTAATAAATCAGCCATTCGCTGTATGGCTGTAGCTACCTGGGTTTCGGCTTGTGCATTCGCATTTTCATTGGTTACTCCTTCGGTTCCTTGTCCTCATCCTCGTCCTCTACCACGAGTCTCCATTTGTTGGTTTTATGGCTTCTATAATTGGAACCAAATAGGGTCCAAGATCAAAGTGTTGAAAAGTGATAAAATGCATGGAATATTCAAAAGATCAAAATGTGTACATATATATACAAGTCACGCCAAAATATACACAATATAAAGCACCATATACACTAAGGGACATTTCAAGTTAGACAAAGTCAAGTGCAGTAAGTACTATATATGTTGGCATTAACATACCACAAGTAAATGACATGAAGGAACAATGCAAGGGCAAAATGAAAGAAAACACGACTTGTCGTCCCACACTGTGAGAACCCGTAAAACCCTAATTATTTTCCTAGGGTTTATTTCCCCTTAATTGCATGTTTTCTGCATTTTCTGGCGTAGAAATATTTTCTTAGTGAATTTTATGAGCAATTATAGTTTTAAGATGATTTTTCTAGCATTGGAGAAATTTTAGAAAATTAAGAGTAAATAGTGGACGTGGGACCCACTAGTGCGAAAAGTTTGGAAAAATTCGGCCAATAAGGTTAAGTTTTGGATACTGGAGTTAATTTATCGGGTGTTAAGAGATAAGTAGAGGATGTTATTTGGATTGGTATGAGGGGGAAACAAAGAGATAGAGATTCATTTATGAAGTGACAAGTGTCACCATTTGATTGGTTGGACACTATTCACTTTTTGACTTTTTTTACCAAGTGATTAAATATCTTAAAATTTCACAAAAATCACCATTTCTTCTCTCTCTCATGGCCGAACCTCTTGCAAGGAAAAGGAAGAAAACTTCTCCAAGTTTCAAGCTTCAAACTAGCTCAAATCTTCCAAGAAAATTACTTAAACTAGTTTCTACTCCATAAATTCCCTCTAGTTGGTGCTAGTAAGTGATTTGGTGAAATTTTTTGGAGAAGCTAAGGTGTCCACAATCCCTCTCTCTCTTGATTTCTTGGTAAGTGTTGCTTGAACACCCTACTACCTCTAATAATGGTTATATGATGCTTAGAAGTGGCTTGAGTGTTTGAAAATGTGATTTATCTCTTGATTTGGCTTGTTTTGGTGAAGTTTTTATTTTATTGGGAATTTTTCTGGTTTAATATGATCTTGGTGTTGGGGGCTTGTATGATGAATTGTAATGGTTGGAAATGACTCTAGTGAGTGTGAATTGTGGACAAATGCAACTAATTTTGGATTTGGATGAAAAATGGAAAGTTAGGGTTCATAAAAATCCCAATTCTGTCCGGTTTTAGATCATAGGGTTAGAGGCCGAATTTGACTTTGCTCAAAACATGAAAGTTGTAGGTATTGATGTGTTTGAGGTGCCTGTAAAATGTCAAGTCATTTGGATGAGTGTAGAGTGAGTTATGCCGTTTTTACTGTAGCTGTTCTGCTTTGATCAGAATGCGAAAACTGCGATAGTAATTGGCCCTTTTGACTGGAATTGGTTTGGATTTTGAAGTTGGTGTCTTCTGATGAAATGTAGCTGAATGTCTTAACTAACTTATGCCTTTGGAATTTCGGCATTTGGACTTGTATGGACTGAGATATACCGATTACAGTTTTCTGTGTTTTGCAAACCTGTTTTGGTGATTCTGGTTTAGTGTTTGGCATTTTTGACCTAGTTGGGCCAGGAACTGGATTAAGCGACCTTCTACATTGTTGTAGCTCTGTTTCATAGCTTCGAAACGGTGGGTCTTACACCCCCATCCGATAACCGTAGAGAATTTGACGCCATTACCGCATAATGAGTGTAAAACAGTTTTCTATTTGGGGCCAAGACTAAGGCCATTTTCTAATTTCTGGTTTGCTATTATGCTTATATATGTATATGAAACCCTATTGGGGTTGTGATTGGCATGGCTTTATGAAACCCTATTGGTTGGCATGGTTTTAAGGTTTACTCTTATTCCGGTCAGTTTCTAGCTAACTTTTGTACTTGTACTACTTTGAGCCTAGTGAACGGCTTTTGGGAAATGAGATGAATTTTGTGTGAGATGTTGGGACTGATTTGAGGATAGAATGAAGCCTTAATGGCTGGAAAAGTAAGAAATTTAGGGGAAGTGCTGCCCGATTTTCTAGGCCATTTGGTTCCTTTAAGTTGGGTTTGCCTTTTGGTAGAATAAAAGGCTTTTGGGTTGTTTGCGCCTAGGTCTTCATGCTACCTTTTCGTTTCCAAGAAAATCATGTTTTGCACCCTTGCATTAGTAATTATTTGGCGAGGTATACGACTAGTAGTCGAGCCTCACATGTGCATTCTGTTTACTCGATTCTGGAAGTAAAACCTTCAATTGGTTTATTTTGATTATTTTAGGGTTTCTTGGCGATTAAGGCCAATCTGAAGTGAAACTTTTTGAAGTTGAATCGGTGAGTGTACCACTCCCCTCCATTGCTGTTTAACTTGATTTCTGCTCTGCAATCTGTTTATTTGTTCGAGACGAGGGTGTACTTTATCACACTCGTTCTCTAGTCTGTTCATATGCCAATTTACTATGTAAAATTTGAATCTGTTATCTGTGTCTGCATCTGTTCGGATTTCTATGACCTATGAGCTCAATCCTGTGGCTAAGTTATTCGAGTCGGGCCGGCAAGGGCCTGGACGATTAGATAACGAACCACGGTAGTCTGTTCGGGGATTTTTGGGTATTGAGACCCTTGATTCCGGTATACTCGAGTATTACCATTTCTGTTCGGTTACGGTGAGCGGGCCCGGTAAAGGGGTGTTTGGTGGACGGAATTCGGTGTAAAGAGGGGTCTACGGACGTTTGGTTCTATATACGTTGACGGAGAGTCAACCGGTTTAGATCAAGTACTGCGCTGGAAATTTGGCTCCTGAGAGCCACCCGTATCCTTCTGATTTGAATCATTGGTTCCTTTGCTTTACATCTGGCATGTGTATCTGATTTGTAAAATGTGAAATGCCATGATTTTTCTGCTATATGTTTGGTACCTCATTGAGCGCAAGCTCACCCCTTTCTGTCCCTTTTGTTTTCCTTACAGGAAAATAAACACTTTTGGTTTGGATTTGACAAATGGCTGCCAAACTGAGCTAGTCGAACATATCTTTTGTATAGCTCATGTATTAAAACCCTAAGTGTACTTTTGGGGCGTTTTCTCTTCTGATTTGGCAAACCGTGTATATGTATCAACTTTTGAAAACTTTTGTATGTCCTTTTGGATTGTAATTGCTAAAGTTCAGATGTGAATGTTTGTTAGCTATTTCGGTTGGGTTCTGACGGGTCGGTTACTATTCATGGCCGACTCCGGATTTCATTTTTTTATTTTGGGTTATTTTACCATTTTGACTTGTTTACGCTCGTTTGTAAGTTCCGGATCGCTATAGATAGTTCTGGTCTGCATCGTTAGTCCTGGCGAGAGCTGGGCAGGCAGTCCGCTCACCCCTTTGGTTCGCCTTAGGGGAAAGTGGGGCTGTCACAGGTGGTATCAGAGCCACTTCGCGTGGTCTCTGCGCGGAGTGAGACTGGGCCAAGTGGTGTTGTGGTCCTAATTTCATGAATATGTCTAAGTGCTCGTTTGAGCGTAAGTTATGAACCTGGCATGTGATAAGTGTACGAATCATTATCATGGGACTCGAGGAAGCTAGGTATGTATGTCGGGTAGGAATCCTTAATAAAGATGGTTTACTCTTGGGACCGGCCGGCTCGAGTTGTGAATTATCTTAGATGGGATTCTTGCGCCCGGATACGAAAGATATGAGGGCCTGGGTTAGAAAGGATTTGGTGAACTAGAAAGGCGATTCTATGGAACTTCGTGTGGTTTGTTCGGGTGTGGTTAAGCATGATCGACCCTGATTAAGATATAAATAATTGGACGAAGCCCTAGAAGGGGTACAGATCTGTTAGCTAAGTATAATGCTCAATTTAATCTCGGAGTAGTCAATGATAAGGAATTTCGAGGACGAAATTCTTTTAAGGGGGAGAGAGTGTGAGAACCCGTAAAACCCTAATTATTTTCCTAGGGTTTATTTCCCCTTAATTGCATGTTTTCTGCATTTTCTGGCGTAGAAATATTTTCTTAGTGAATTTTATGAGCAATTATAGTTTTAAGATGATTTTTCTAGCATTGGAGAAATTTTAGAAAATTAAGAGTAAATAGTGGGCGTGGGACCCACTAGTGCGAAAAGTTTGGAAAAATTCGGCCAATAAGGTTAAGTTTTGGATACTGGAGTTAATTTATCGGGTGTTAAGAGATAAGTAGAGGATGTTATTTGGATTGGTATGAGGGGGAAACAAAGAGATAGAGATTCATTTATGAAGTGACAAGTGTCACCATTTGATTGGTTGGACACTATTCACTTTTTGACTTTTTTTACCAAGTGATTAAATATCTTAAAATTTCACAAAAATCACCATTTCTTCTCTCTCTCATGGCCGAACCTCTTGCAAGGAAAAGGAAGAAAACTTCTCCAAGTTTCAAGCTTCAAACTAGCTCAAATCTTCCAAGAAAATTACTTAAACTAGTTTCTACTCCATAAATTCCCTCTAGTTGGTGCTAGTAAGTGATTTGGTGAAATTTTTTGGAGAAGCTAAGGTGTCCACAATCCCTCTCTCTCTTGATTTCTTGGTAAGTGTTGCTTGAACACCCTACTACCTCTAATAATGGTTATATGATGCTTAGAAGTGGCTTGAGTGTTTGAAAATGTGATTTATCTCTTGATTTGGCTTGTTTTGGTGAAGTTTTTATTTTATTGGGAATTTTTCTGGTTTAATATGATCTTGGTGTTGGGGGCTTGTATGATGAATTGTAATGGTTGGAAATGACTCTAGTGAGTGTGAATTGTGGATAAATGCAACTAATTTTGGATTTGGATGAAAAATGGAAAGTTAGGGTTCATAAAAATCCCAATTCTGTCCGGTTTTAGATCATAGGGTTAGAGGCCGAATTTGACTTTGCTCAAAACATGAAAGTTGTAGGTATTGATGTGTTTGAGGTGCCTGTAAAATTTCAGGTCATTTGGATGAGTGTAGAGTGAGTTATGCCGTTTTTACTGTAGCTGTTCTGCTTTGATCAGAATGCGAAAACTGCGATAGTAATTGGCCCTTTTGACTGGAATTGGTTTGGATTTTGAAGTTGGTGTCTTCTGATGAAATGTAGCTGAATGTCTTAACTAACTTATGCCTTTGGAATTTCGGCATTTGGACTTGTATGGACTGAGATATACCGATTACAGTTTTCTGTGTTTTGCAAACCTGTTTTGGTGATTCTGGTTTAGTGTTTGGCATTTTTGACCTAGTTGGGCCAGGAACTGGATTAAGCGACCTTCTACATTGTTGTAGCTCTGTTTCATAGCTTCGAAACGGTGGGTCTTACACCCCCATCCGATAACCGTAGAGAATTTGACGCCATTACCGCATAATGAGTGTAAAACAGTTTTCTATTTGGGGCCAAGACTAAGGCCATTTTCTAATTTCTGGTTTGCTATTATGCTTATATATGTATATGAAACCCTATTGGGGTTGTGATTGGCATGGCTTTATGAAACCCTATTGGTTGGCATGGTTTTAAGGTTTACTCTTATTCCGGTCAGTTTCTAGCTAACTTTTGTACTTGTACTACTTTGAGCCTAGTGAACGGCTTTTGGGAAATGAGATGAATTTTGTGTGAGATGTTGGGACTGATTTGAGGATAGAATGAAGCCTTAATGGCTGGAAAAGTAAGAAATTTAGGGGAAGTGCTGCCCGATTTTCTAGGCCATTTGGTTCCTTTAAGTTGGGTTTGCCTTTTGGTAGAATAAAAGGCTTTTGGGTTGTTTGCGCCTAGGTCTTCATGCTACCTTTTCGTTTCCAAGAAAATCATGTTTTGCACCCTTGCATTAGTAATTATTTGGCGAGGTATACGACTAGTAGTCGAGCCTCACATGTGCATTCTGTTTACTCGATTCTGGAAGTAAAACCTTCAATTGGTTTATTTTGATTATTTTAGGGTTTCTTGGCGATTAAGGCCAATCTGAAGTGAAACTTTTTGAAGTTGAATCGGTGAGTGTACCACTCCCCTCCATTGCTGTTTAACTTGATTTCTGCTCTGCAATCTGTTTATTTGTTCGAGACGAGGGTGTACTTTATCACACTCGTTCTCTAGTCTGTTCATATGCCAATTTACTATGTAAAATTTGAATCTGTTATCTGTGTCTGCATCTGTTCGGATTTCTATGACCTATTAGCTCAATCCTGTGGCTAAGTTATTCGAGTCGGGCCGGCAAGGGCCTGGACGATTAGATAACGAACCACGGTAGTCTGTTCGGGGATTTTTGGGTATTGAGACCCTTGATTCCGGTATACTCGAGTATTACCATTTCTGTTCGGTTACGGTGAGCGGGCCCGGTAAAGGGGTGTTTGGTGGACGGAATTCGGTGTAAAGAGGGGTCTACGGACGTTTGGTTCTATATACGTTGACGGAGAGTCAACCGGTTTAGATCAAGTACTGCGCTGGAAATTTGGCTCCTGAGAGCCACCCGTATCCTTCTGATTTGAATCATTGGTTCCTTTGCTTTACATCTGGCATGTGTATCTGATTTGTAAAATGTGAAATGCCATGATTTTTCTGCTATATGTTTGGTACCTCATTGAGCGCAAGCTCACCCCTTTCTGTCCCTTTTGTTTTCCTTACAGGAAAATAAACACTTTTGGTCTGGATTTGACAAATGGCTGCCAAACTGAGCTAGTCGAACATATCTTTTGTATAGCTCATGTATTAAAACCCTAAGTGTACTTTTGGGGCGTTTTCTCTTCTGATTTGGCAAACCGTGTATATGTATCAACTTTTGAAAACTTTTGTATGTCCTTTTGGATTGTAATTGCTAAAGTTCAGATGTGAATGTTTGTTAGCTATTTCGGTTGGGTTCTGACGGGTCGGTTACTATTCATGGCCGACTCCGGATTTCATTTTTTTATTTTGGGTTATTTTACCATTTTGACTTGTTTACGCTCGTTTGTAAGTTCCGGATCGCTATAGATAGTTCTGGTCTGCATCGTTAGTCCTGGCGAGAGCTGGGCAGGCAGTCCGCTCACCCCTTTGGTTCGCCTTAGGGGAAAGTGGGGCTGTCACAGGTGGTATCAGAGCCACTTCGCGTGGTCTCTGCGCGGAGTGAGACTGGGCCAAGTGGTGTTGTGGTCCTAATTTCATGAATATGTCTAAGTGCTCGTTTGAGCGTAAGTTATGAACCTGGCATGTGATAAGTGTACGAATCATTATCATGGGACTCGAGGAAGCTAGGTATGTATGTCGGGTAGGAATCCTTAATAAAGATGGTTTACTCTTGGGACCGGCCGGCTCGAGTTGTGAATTATCTTAGATGGGATTCTTGCGCCCGGATACGAAAGATATGAGGGCCTGGGTTAGAAAGGATTTGGTGAACTAGAAAGGCGATTCTATGGAACTTCGTGTGGTTTGTTCGGGTGTGGTTAAGCATGATCGACCCTGATTAAGATATAAATAATTGGACGAAGCCCTAGAAGGGGTACAGATCTGTTAGCTAAGTATAATGCTCAATTTAATCTCGGAGTAGTCAATGATAAGGAATTTCGAGGACGAAATTCTTTTAAGGGGGAGAGAGTGTGAGAACCCGTAAAACCCTAATTATTTTCCTAGGGTTTATTTCCCCTTAATTGCATGTTTTCTGCATTTTCTGGCGTAGAAATATTTTCTTAGTGAATTTTATGAGCAATTATAGTTTTAAGATGATTTTTCTAGCATTGGAGAAATTTTAGAAAATTAAGAGTAAATAGTGGGCGTGGGACCCACTAGTGCGAAAAGTTTGGAAAAATTCGGCCAATAAGGTTAAGTTTTGGATACTGGAGTTAATTTATCGGGTGTTAAGAGATAAGTAGAGGATGTTATTTGGATTGGTATGAGGGGGAAACAAAGAGATAGAGATTCATTTATGAAGTGACAAGTGTCACCATTTGATTGGTTGGACACTATTCACTTTTTGACTTTTTTTACCAAGTGATTAAATATCTTAAAATTTCACAAAAATCACCATTTCTTCTCTCTCTCATGGCCGAACCTCTTGCAAGGAAAAGGAAGAAAACTTCTCCAAGTTTCAAGCTTCAAACTAGCTCAAATCTTCCAAGAAAATTACTTAAACTAGTTTCTACTCCATAAATTCCCTCTAGTTGGTGCTAGTAAGTGATTTGGTGAAATTTTTTGGAGAAGCTAAGGTGTCCACAATCCCTCTCTCTCTTGATTTCTTGGTAAGTGTTGCTTGAACACCCTACTACCTCTAATAATGGTTATATGATGCTTAGAAGTGGCTTGAGTGTTTGAAAATGTGATTTATCTCTTGATTTGGCTTGTTTTGGTGAAGTTTTTATTTTATTGGGAATTTTTCTGGTTTAATATGATCTTGGTGTTGGGGGCTTGTATGATGAATTGTAATGGTTGGAAATGACTCTAGTGAGTGTGAATTGTGGATAAATGCAACGAATTTTGGATTTGGATGAAAAATGGAAAGTTAGGGTTCATAAAAATCCCAATTCTGTCCGGTTTTAGATCATAGGGTTAGAGGCCGAATTTGACTTTGCTCAAAACATGAAAGTTGTAGGTATTGATGTGTTTGAGGTGCCTGTAAAATTTCAGGTCATTTGGATGAGTGTAGAGTGAGTTATGCCGTTTTTACTGTAGCTGTTCTGCTTTGATCAGAATGCGAAAACTGCGATAGTAATTGGCCCTTTTGACTGGAATTGGTTTGGATTTTGAAGTTGGTGTCTTCTGATGAAATGTAGCTGAATGTCTTAACTAACTTATGCCTTTGGAATTTCGGCATTTGGACTTGTATGGACTGAGATATACCGATTACAGTTTTCTGTGTTTTGCAAACCTGTTTTGGTGATTCTGGTTTAGTGTTTGGCATTTTTGACCTAGTTGGGCCAGGAACTGGATTAAGCGACCTTCTACATTGTTGTAGCTCTGTTTCATAGCTTCGAAACGGTGGGTCTTACACCCCCATCCGATAACCGTAGAGAATTTGACGCCATTACCGCATAATGAGTGTAAAACAGTTTTCTATTTGGGGCCAAGACTAAGGCCATTTTCTAATTTCTGGTTTGCTATTATGCTTATATATGTATATGAAACCCTATTGGGGTTGTGATTGGCATGGCTTTATGAAACCCTATTGGTTGGCATGGTTTTAAGGTTTACTCTTATTCCGGTCAGTTTCTAGCTAACTTTTGTACTTGTACTACTTTGAGCCTAGTGAACGGCTTTTGGGAAATGAGATGAATTTTGTGTGAGATGTTGGGACTGATTTGAGGATAGAATGAAGCCTTAATGGCTGGAAAAGTAAGAAATTTAGGGGAAGTGCTGCCCGATTTTCTAGGCCATTTGGTTCCTTTAAGTTGGGTTTGCCTTTTGGTAGAATAAAAGGCTTTTGGGTTGTTTGCGCCTAGGTCTTCATGCTACCTTTTCGTTTCCAAGAAAATCATGTTTTGCACCCTTGCATTAGTAATTATTTGGCGAGGTATACGACTAGTAGTCGAGCCTCACATGTGCATTCTGTTTACTCGATTCTGGAAGTAAAACCTTCAATTGGTTTATTTTGATTATTTTAGGGTTTCTTGGCGATTAAGGCCAATCTGAAGTGAAACTTTTTGAAGTTGAATCGGTGAGTGTACCACTCCCCTCCATTGCTGTTTAACTTGATTTCTGCTCTGCAATCTGTTTATTTGTTCGAGACGAGGGTGTACTTTATCACACTCGTTCTCTAGTCTGTTCATATGCCAATTTACTATGTAAAATTTGAATCTGTTATCTGTGTCTGCATCTGTTCGGATTTCTATGACCTATGAGCTCAATCCTGTGGCTAAGTTATTCGAGTCGGGCCGGCAAGGGCCTGGACGATTAGATAACGAACCACGGTAGTCTGTTCGGGGATTTTTGGGTATTGAGACCCTTGATTCCGGTATACTCGAGTATTACCATTTCTGTTCGGTTACGGTGAGCGGGCCCGGTAAAGGGGTGTTTGGTGGACGGAATTCGGTGTAAAGAGGGGTCTACGGACGTTTGGTTCTATATACGTTGACGGAGAGTCAACCGGTTTAGATCAAGTACTGCGCTGGAAATTTGGCTCCTGAGAGCCACCCGTATCCTTCTGATTTGAATCATTGGTTCCTTTGCTTTACATCTGGCATGTGTATCTGATTTGTAAAATGTGAAATGCCATGATTTTTCTGCTATATGTTTGGTACCTCATTGAGCGCAAGCTCACCCCTTTCTGTCCCTTTTGTTTTCCTTACAGGAAAATAAACACTTTTGGTCTGGATTTGACAAATGGCTGCCAAACTGAGATAGTCGAACATATCTTTTGTATAGCTCATGTATTAAAACCCTAAGTGTACTTTTGGGGCGTTTTCTCTTCTGATTTGGCAAACCGTGTATATGTATCAACTTTTGAAAACTTTTGTATGTCCTTTTGGATTGTAATTGCTAAAGTTCAGATGTGAATGTTTGTTAGCTATTTCGGTTGGGTTCTGACGGGTCGGTTACTATTCATGGCCGACTCCGGATTTCATTTTTTTATTTTGGGTTATTTTACCATTTTGACTTGTTTACGCTCGTTTGTAAGTTCTGGATCGCTATAGATAGTTCTGGTCTGCATCGTTAGTCCTGGCGAGAGCTGGGCAGGCAGTCCGCTCACCCCTTTGGTTCGCCTTAGGGGAAAGTGGGGCTGTCACACACACTCAGTGAAAATTACCCCCGTCTGGTTTCCTACTCCACTTCCCAAGGTACCCATTGATCTCTTGTACTCACTCTAGCCAGACAAAGCCTGTTCATGTTTCCAAAATGCAAGTCTCAAGTACTTAGCAGCACCTCAACTCTGGAATACTCAGGCATGAGAATTCAAAATAAGATAATTCACATCTCGAGCTGGCCAGTCCCAAGAGCAAACTATCTACAATCGAAATTCCTCCCTGACGTACCTATCTATTGACCTCACATGTCACGAGAAAGATTTAAGGCCTAATAACAATTCATGACTCCATAGCTTAAGCTCAACGAGCACTTAATCCGTGGTACTTATTCACCACTTGGCCCAAGCTCACTCCACGCAGAGACCACGCGAAGCAGGCTCTGATACCACCTGTGACGGCCCCACCTTCCCCTAGGGCGTACCCCAGGGTTCGACGGGTCACCTGCCCAAATCTAGCCGGAACTCGATGCTCTAGAACTAGAAAATAGAGTTCATGCCAAAAGAAAGCTCTATTTACTCTTTTACATCTTCAAAAGTTGCATAAACTAGAACATCAAGTCATACATACCACAAGTACCAGAAAATAAACCCCAGAAAAGCTGATAACTACAACCACCACGACAACTATATACATCTGGCTAGTCAACTTATAACAAGTACAAATTCAACTCATCTATAATCAAAACACTAAACACCTTTCTGAGCGATCCCCATGTCGGCCCCCTGCTAAGGAAAACAAATAGAATGGGGTAAGGTATATGCTTAGTGAGTAATCAGGAGGAAAAATGTAAACTCACATAATTAAACAAGTAAATCAGGATAATTCACATCAATAACCGAAAAGTAACATCACAATGGTAAGATACGGGTGGCTCCAAAGCCAATTCAATTCCCCGAACTTGAACGCCTGTTGACACTCCGTCAACCAAAGTACTCATGGTCCGTAGACTTCACTTAAACTTCCCCGTTCACCTTATCAACCCCCGCTGGCCAATCAACAGCACGCAGCAGCTCGAGCGAAACAAAATAATTTAGCTTTCGTCAAAGCTTTAACGAGCTAAATCCCAAGTTTAGCATGGAACTATTTTCGACCAAGCCCCAACTGGCTCGAATAGTTCGTCTAACCCTTGGAACCGGGCTGGAACCAAGCCCTGAGATATCCGATCTCTCAATAGATGGTATCTCTCGACAAAGTACACAACAAAGTACTTACCCCAAATAACACACAACAAATGGGGTTTAATTCAAGTCATGTAAACATTCCATCAGCAGACAGCAAAAGGGTGATATTCAAGTCATGTAACCACCCTCCTCAGCACACAGCAAAAGGGTGATACTCAACATAAGGCATGTATTCTCACATAGAAAATCAAAACAAAGGATGGGCTTAGGTCGAGTGAGATAAAGTACACCCTCGCCTAAGTACCCATTTAACATATACAAGGTACCTCAACAATTCCATATCAATAAACAACCCAATTACTCACTTGATAAAGCTTGACACGAAAAACGATACAAGTCACTAATCTTGATCGTCACCGTCAAAAGCCTCACAGTCTGTATAGACAGATTATATATACACGTAAGTGAAACAGCTATACAATAGCAGTTTATAACTTAAACGATTGAGAACGGTCAAAAACGGTCAAAAATAATAAAAAAAATAGTACAAAACGGGTTACACGATTTTGATCATAATTGGAGCTGCGGTTATCGGATCAAAATGTATCAGATAGTGTCTCGAAGCTTAGACAAAAGGTTACAACTTTCATGAAGACACCTCAACCCAATTTTTAGTGTATTCAAGTCACATTTGCAAAATACAGAACTAGAACTCCAAAGGCTAGGTTAATTCCTCTAGCAAAAATTTGGCGGCATGCCCCTTGTGTTTACCTATTTTCCAACCATTTATGGCATCAATATTTTCCTCAAATCAGTCCCAAAGTCATACATATGCAATGGTAACACAATAGCCCTTCAACTATGCTCAAAATACCCCAACTACAACGCAAGTACTAACATGGTAATCGGAAATCAAGTTCAAAGACAAATAAGCGAATGGCAGCTTTGATGTCTCTTAGCGTAACGATCACAACTGAAGGTACATTTGTTGGATTGGGGTGCAATTTATACCATTTCGAAGCTAAGGCAGAGAGCTACAACTTTAGTGAAGATCACCTAGTCTAATTTCCAGTGTAACCCAGTCAAATTCCCAATTCACAGAACCAAATTTCAACTAATTGGCTAATTAACCGTACTGCCTTCAAATGGCCATATCTCAAGCTACCAAAGTCCGTTTAAGGTGTTCTTGGAGGTGTTGAAAAGCTAAGACAAATTAATAAAACTTTCATGTTTTGAAAAATGGCTAAATTAGCATGGATCATAGTGAATAGACACGGTCAATTGGATGAACTGTCTAAAACGGATCACTGGATGCATCCTAGGATAGTGAGAGTATTTTTGTCTTTTCACAGGCTACATTGCTCCAATTGGGCTGCAATTTTGTAGGAAACCATAAAATGTCATTCTCTACAACTTTTATGTTTTGTGCTAAGCCTAGTTCGGCCTCTAACATGATGAAATAGAGCCGGACAGAACTGAAGTTAAGATTTCCAGAAATCTGAAATTTTACGGTTTCAAAGGAAACTTTCTTCATTTCTTGCTTCAATCACCACTACAACCCCTTATATAAGCTTAGATACAACATATACTATCCATACAGCAAGTATAGGTAGAAACTCATCAAACCCTAACTCATGTAACTCAAGAACATACACTATATCCATCGAAATCATTGTAATAGGTATCATCCACAACAATTTTAAGGTGCTATGCTGAATTAAACAAGATTAAGAGTAAGAATTGGGGAAATCAGCATTATTACCTTGTTAAAGTGACTATCAAGAGCAGCCCTAGTTTTTCCTTCCAAAATTTCACTTTGGATATATGGACTGATTTGTGATGTTTTGATGGTTATAATGTTTATTTATTGCTTAAACTAGTGGGTTAATGTTAGGTTCTTGATAGAAACTCAAGGATGGTGCAATGACCAAAAGTGACCATTTTGCCACTGCTTTCTTCGAGTACTTTGGTGCAAATTTTTGAGGTTCTAGTGGCTTGTTTATGTTTTTTACATGTTATATTGAGTGTGTAAAATGTTTCATTGAAAGATAACTTGATTTGGTCACCCAAATGTTGGATTTACGAAAGCTTATAAATCTGGAAACTAATCCCGTATTCACTCAGGCAGTGTTTTTGTTTTGGCTATATCTTTTTACTCCGATGTCGGAATCAAGTGCTGTTACTGGAACTGGAAACTAGACATTCACAGTTTTCCAACGGTATAAAATTCACATTCTGCTTCCATCCGAGTAAGCCAAATCACTCATTTGAAAATTGCTGTCCTGTTTCATTGTTTCCTGGAAGGCAGCACATGAGCTGCAACTTGATGCTCACTAATGATCTGGTTACGGACAGATTTTGAAAATAGTTTCTTCTGAGAAAATATATCCCTATGAATCTAGTTTTCAACTATGCTCAATTCCGAGTTAAATTGAGAGAGTTGTGGCCAAAGTTTTGGACTGACTCAGTAATGGAATTCTTTACTTTGGACTAATCCTTGACTAATCTTGGTTTGGGACTTGTATTCGAAATTTTTGGTGTAACTCACCTACCAAATATGTCTTGAACCCTTACTAGATTTGATTATCCTAAATGGGACATGTTCTAGGCATTTTCCTTGGTCACAAGTTTAGAAAAAAGAAATTTCCATGCACAAGGCAGCTTTGCCTTGAAATTTTGGGAACTTGAGTGATTTTGTTAAGTGACTTCCCGTGCTTGTTTATCCATGAAATTTGGTAGAGGGATAGCCCTTATATGTTAGTATTATACTGCTAATTTTGGTGCCATTCTGAGTCCGTTTCATTGCTGAACTAAACTTCCAAAATTCATGACTTGATTTTGGAAAACCCTTGTTTAACAAGGAAATTTGGGTAACTTTGAGCTACCATATCTTGGTGCTCAAAACTCCGAATCTTGTTCTGATTGTTTTGTTTTAAACTGGGAGTGCAAATATAATAGAGTTCCAAATTTCAGAGGTTAGTTCAGATCAAGTGAATTTTGCCGAATTTTCAAAGTTGGCCAAAAACCAACCTAAATCTGCCTTCAATGCCCCAGAACAGCAACTTTGAGCTAATTTTTGAATACCTTCCGTTCGGAATCATGAAAAATTGTCTCCTAAAAACTTTAGTACTTTCTAAGAGGTTTCCAACGGTACCAAGCTTTCCAATTTTGGACTTGTAAAGAGTGAGATACGATTTTTCAAAGAACTCATATTAAAACTGAAATTTCCAAATCTTAAGAAATGGAGTTTTTCGAATTCTCCCTATTCCTTCAATATTACTTGAATGTTTTATACTTGATTTCAAAGATGAAAACTCGATTTCTCTTGTACCTTAAAACCCCACTTTTGAGCCTTAATTCGCGAGTAATTTAGGCTCATTTTAGTGAAATTTCTTAGGATTGTATGTGACGACCCCACTTCTCCCAAGGGCGAACCCAAGGGTATCGGCGGGCCGCCTGCCTAGCTCGCGCCAGGACTCGAAACTTAAAACAATAAAAGCCAGAAAATCCAAAAGAGTACTATTTACAATCCCAAAAGAGTTATAATTACATTCTCCAAAAGTACCTGCTCTTACTATTACATCCGTATAATTACAACCAAAATCAAAATGTAGACCCTAAGAAGGATCCTAATACAAACCACCAGAAATAAAACAAACATCCTAATGGTTCAACTATTACAAGCCAAACTACTATACTAGTGTGTGTGCCCAAACGTACCCGCGTCGGCCCCTGCTAAGGAAAACAAAAGGAATGGGGTAAGCTAAAAGCTTAGTAAGTAAACAGGGACAAAAGCGTAAATTTCATGTAGCATCAATTACACAGTAAGAGTAAAGCAAAAGCAGAAAAGTAACATCACATAATAAGGATACGGGTGGCTCCAAAGCCAAGTCATTTGCCATGCGTGATCTCCTGTCGACCCTCCGTCGACCATAAATAAGGTCCGTAGAACTTCACTTGTACACCCACCGACACCTTATCACCCTCACTGGCCAGTCACCTCACAAACTTGCCCAGGCGAACGAAATCACAAACTTGAGCTTGAGTCGCAAGCTCGGGTCACAAACTTGGTGACCTCAATCCAGGTTGGACTGACTTCGACCAAGCCCTAACCGGCTCGAATAGTCCATCTAGGTATTGAGTTCAACCTCAAACTCACAAAATTCACAAAATTATTCAAAAGTCACCCCGAGCCACAAGCTCAAGGGTTTTAGTTCCAAAATTTCTCATATACATATGTCATGTACAAATAAGCGCGCAAATTAGGGTTTAGGTCGAGCGCGATAAAGTACACTCTCGCCTAGGTACCCTTTTTACGCATAACGAAACACATAAACAACTAACACATAAGAGCGGCCTGAATACTTACTCAAAATACCAACAGTAGTATAAAGGCGGAATTCACTTTGTGTGTTGGCTAGTAGTGGGCCCCACCGGCACCGCCTAGCTCACCACTGTCTGAAATCGAAGATTATGTCACAATATATCACAAACGGCAACTAACGTACTTAAAACAAGCCAAACGGCAAAATTGCAAAATTGGCACGCGCAAGTGCGGAAACGGCAAAACGGCCGCACACGTCCGCGCGGAACGGCAAACGGAAATGGCCAAATCGGCCATCTCAAACCGTTTTGGTCAAAAATTAGGCTAGGAGTGTCGGATCAAAGTGGGTGAGACACCGTTTCGAAGCTAAGAGAAAGGGCTACAATTTTCGTGAAGACATTTCAACCCAGATCTCACTAGGTATAGGTCAAAAATGCACGAAATAGTGCCAGCTGTTTCCTTGCGGGTTACCAAACAGGCCCTGTTTGCAAGGCCGTAACTCACGGCACAGAAATCGAAATTCAGAAATTCCAAATGCATTAGAAAGCTGAAACATAAGGCTAAAACTTTCATGTTTTGGCCAAGACCTGAATCTATTCAGAACAGAACAAAATTCGAGTGCCAAAGTACCCGTCAGAACTGTCCAAATACCGGGCAGTTCTGACGATCGATATTGTTTCGATCATAACCAGAGCTACGGAACTCGGTTTTCGACGTACTTTATACCATTTCGAACCTGAGACCAAGATCTAAATTTCTTATGAAGGAGTTGACACCCAGATCGAATGGGATCAAAACCGAAAAATCACGGCAGAAGCTAAACTAGAAAAACGCGCAGAATCAAAGGGTCAAAACAGGCTTGAGCATTTCGTCGATAACTCAGGCTACGCTAATCCGATGGACCTGAAATTTTGCAGGCATACTCAGGACTTACAAGGCTACAACTTTCATGTTTTGAGGAATTCCTAAATCCGTACATAGCATTAAGAAAAATGAAGCCGAAGTTCAGTCGTTGAACTGTCCTGTTTTCCCAGATTTGCCGGCTTTGCGCGTCACAATCGCACGGTCCGTTTCTATGGTTCTTATACTAGTTTCCAACCAAATTCCTACCAATGAAACACACTTATACCAGCTTCTAAAAGGTCTATTAATGGTCCGAATTTCTCTCCTTATTTTACCACAAAATTACCAAACACAAACCATACTCCCTAACCTATCTTCATATGCACTAAAGACTTGATCTAACATCCCACTAACCAAACCCTAACCCAAAAGCCTTAGGCTAAACTAAACTAACCTCATGGAGTCTAGGGTTTCTTAACCCAAATAAGATTTTTGCTAGCAACCAACCAAATCAAGTGAGGCAATCTATCAAACACAACCACTACACATCAATTCTTGAGCAACTAAGGAAAACATTAAGCAAGAAACCCAAATTTTTCCCCTTCTTGGCCGAATTTTCAGCAACCAAATAACACTAAAATTAACCATGAAACTTCCATATAAACATCAAATCAACCATATAAGTCCATAATCATAACATAATACATCATTTCCATGGCTTAAAGATCAAAACCCCAAAAGTTTATCTTTCAAGTAAGAGGCATACCTTCAATTAAGCTTTGTAGATGATTAACCTTCACTAATCAAGCACCCAAGTTGTTGCTCCAAGATTCAAACCCAAGATGGAAGCTAAAACTTGAAGATTTTTGAAGAAATTTTCTCACTTTCTCTCCCTCTCTCTCTCGGCTCTTCCTTTCTTTTTTTCTTAGTTTTGTTTTGTTTTGTTTTCTCTTGTTTCTTATAAGTTGTAAGACAACATATAGTCAAAGCTTTGGGAGATATTTCTTATGGCTAACCAATCACAAAAATGCTTTATTTGTTGTTTAAACCCTTGCACTTTAACTTTCTCTTTCTTACACAATTTCCCTCACACATTTGATAATCTTTCAATTTACTCCATAAGTCATAACTTAATCTAATCTAAAACATATAATCACGCTTAATTATTTCACTAATCACTTTCTCATCTTAATCACTTACACTTAAGCATACTTTATCCCACATAAAAGTAGTTAAACAATAACCTTTTTGTCAAGGGCAAAATTAGGTTTAAACCCACTTAAAACCTATTCTTACCCACACTAAGACACACATTAACCTTACTAACTTTAATCACCACTCGAACTTGTAACCAATACATAACTAGGGTTTAAATCTTAAATCCCTACTTAGGGTTTTCGAAATACTCCCGAAACCAAACGTTACCGCCCAACTAATGAATATATTAACATAGAACGGACTGGGGCCTCATATTGTACAAGCGTACAATCTTTCTCAATAATTGGGGTTTATAAGTAATTATTCACTATTAATTGCTCAGGTTTGCACGAGAACCTTCAAGAGGATCCTACGGTGGACGCTTGAACTTCAAGCAATATTTCTCCTTGATTGACTTGGTGAGTGTCAAGTGTATGTAAACTTGTTACATGTTTAACTGCTATTAATGATTGGAGATTTTGAAAATGGAGTCGAGTGTGTACTTTACCACATTCATTCTCATTAGAAATGATATTTAAGGATTGAAATGCATTGAATGAAATGAATGATTGAAATGTATTGAATGAATGAATGAAATGTAATGGTATGCTATGGCTGCATACGTCGCTAGAGTGAATCTCCTTGACTTATAAATGTTAACTGGGGGACACCCAAACTCATAGGCAAACCTTGGACTCGAGCCGGCATGGGTTTGGTCGGGAATCTTGGCGAATCATGAGAATTACATGATAAGCTTGATCTATTGGAGAGATCTTGCTTGGCATACTCGTTGAACTATCACCTTATAAATGACGTTCGGGTCCGGTGGGGATATGTACGATGGACGGATGGAAGTAAGTGGTGATCTACGGATTGAAAATACCAACCCGGTTGACGGATTGTCATCGCGGGAAGGTATACGAATGACCTTGGCAAAGCAAGTGGAACTTAGCTCCTGAGAGCTACCATATCCTTGAATTGTTTCTATTTACAACTTATTGGAATTATCAATTACTTGTACTTTATCAATTGACTTGTTATTTGGGCGTGTTACTTGGACTATGTGCTTGCATGTGTGTTCTTGGCCTCACGAGCGTTTTGCTCACCCTGTAGATTTGTTTTCCTTAACAGGACTGGACATGGAATGGACTTGGAGAAACCCCTTTTGATGTACTTTTAGCTTAGGGTTTCTAATGTAATTTGGGCTAGACCTCTTACTAGTTGTACTTTTGGGAACCTAATGTATGATTTAGATATTTGATGTATCTGAATGTTGTATATTTTAGGCATTGAAGTATCCTTTGGATATTCGATGTAAGGCTCGGATAATTATTATAAATCGTTAAGTTGAAGGCTTCCGCATTATTTAACTTGTCTTATTTAGTGGTGATGTCTAGTATTGCATTAAGCTTGAATGAAAATTGCTTGAGTCCTGGCTAGAGGTGGGCAGGCGTCCTACAGATACCCTCTGATTCGCCTTAGGGAGAAGTGGGGGCGCCACAGAATTTCATTGGCATTTGCATGCCGACACTTTTATTTGAATTTCATTTGCTTTTCTTGCCGACACCTTATCTTCTTCTAATTGGTTCTCTTGAAATTCTTATCCTATCTTGAAATTGGCATCTTGAAGTTGGCCGACAACTTTATCAAAAGTCTGTCAGGTCTTGAGCACATGGACCACCGAAAGGATCAAAAGTAGATTCTGATGAGGATCCGGCTGGCTCATCTTTTCTGTCTTCTTCTTTTTTGTCTTGGTTTTGCAAATAATTCAGATATTCTTTGAGCATTTCTGGATTTTGCATCATCTTTTTCATCAAGAAGTCATTTGCAATTGTTTTCGTTGTTGAGCAACTTTCCGTTATTGCAATTGTAAAAAATAAATACAAACACTAATAGATAAAGGATTAATAACACCTTCAAAATCACCTTGGAGTTGTGCCGCCTTCTATGTTATGAATCAAGCTGAAAAAGAAAGAGGAGTTCCAAGATTAGTTATTAACTATAAACCATTAAATAAAGTTTTACAATGGATTAGATATCCAATTCCAAACAAAAAGGATTTATTGAATAGGTTATTTAATGCAAAAATATTTTCAAATTTTGATTTAAAATCAGGATATTGGCAAATAATAATAGCTCCTGAAGATAGATATAAGATAGCATTTACAACACCCTTTGGTCATTATGAATGGAAAGTAATGCCATTTGGATTAAAAAATGCACCTTCAGAATTTCAAAATATAATGAATGATATATTTAATCCTTATAGTTCATTTAGCATAGTCTATATTGATGATGTGTTAATATTTTCAGAATCATTAGAACAACATTTTAAACATTTAAATATATTTTAAAAATAGTTAAGAAAAATGGATTAGTAGTATCAACATCTAAAATGAAACTATTCCAAACTAAAATACGATTTTTAGGACATAATATAGAAAAAGGAACCATAAAGCCAATAAATAGAGCTTTAGAATTTGCAAATAAATTTTCAGATGAAATAAAAAAGAAAAATCAATTGCAAAGATTTTTAGGATGTTTAAATTATATTGCAGACTTATTTCCTAAACTAAGACAAGAATGTTCTATACTATTTAATAGAGTAAAGAAAAATCCAAATCCTTGGACAGAAGAACATACTCAAAAATCAAATATCTTAAAGAAAAAATTGAATCGTTACCATGTTTATGCCTTCCTCATCGTAAAGCTTTTATGATTGTTGAAACAGATGCATCAGAATTAGGATACGGAGGAATATTAAAACAAAGAGTAGATAATTTAAAGGAAGAATTAGTAAGATTTCATTCAAGAACATGGTCAATTCCACAGAAGAATTACTCTACTATTAAAAAAGAAATTCTATCTATAGTATTATGTATATCAAATTTTCAAGATGACTTATACAACAAAAAATTTTTGTTAAGAATAGATTGTAAATCAGCAAAGGAAGTTTTACAAAAAGATGTTCAAAATATAGTTTCAAAACAAATTTTTGCTAGATGGCAAGCAATTTTATCAGTATTTGATTTTGAAATAGAATTTGTTAAAGGAGAAAATAATTCTCTTCCTGATTTTTTGACAAGAGAGTTTTTACAGGGAAATGGAGCAAATTAAGGAATTGATCAAAGCAATTCGAAAAAGATACCATGATAGAAACAATACGAGGAGATACCTTCGTATTATTTCAAGAGATACAACACATTATGTAATTCAAGGAGAGAATTGAAGTTTATGATATTCCCAAGTATGATGAAGTGAGAGTAAGACCCTCGAGAGCTATCATTAGCCTCAAATAAAGATGTTTTGCAGAAAGGAGAATGATTGATAGTCATGTATTACAAAGAGATTGGGCTATAAAAGTCTTTCACGAAGACAAAGCAAGGATAGAAAGATATAATTATGAGATCAAGGAGAAAAAGAAAAAATTAAGTTCTATTATTTGTTAATTTTGTAGGATTATGGATTCAAAAGCAGGAAGTTCTAGACCTAAGACTCCTCAAGGTTATGAGATGAGTTTTACTCCTGTAACTCAAAATAGATTCCAATTATTGCAAGATTTTCCAACATTGTCTTATAGTCAAGCTGCTCGTACTCCAACTTCTTCTCAAATAAAACCCATTCAACAAATTCCAAAAATCTCAGAAAAAACCAATGAAAATTCTTATTTTACGAAACTATTTATTCAACATATTACTCTAACCAGATTCCAGGAAGGGGCATCGAGTTTTCTAGCCATCTCATAACTCTCTCTGTAAATTTCTTCTCAATCTTTAAATTTTCCTCATACGCACTTTCATTCTAAAAAGTTCAATAAAGATTCAAAGTTCAATTTGGTTTCAAGAAGCTTCCGCATCAAAAGAAGTACTCTCAGTGTCTGTAAGTTTTATATGCTTACTATATTGCCTGGGTTTGGTTCTAGTATCAAAGCCTAACCATAGTTATTAATTGTTTTGAAATATATCCTATTTTAATTTATAATTCATGCATTTATGTTTAATTATCTCATTTTATCTTAGCATTGGTCAGACCTAGAAGCTTAGAAAATCGGTTGGTAAGTCCAAAATAGGATGTTCCACATATAAGCCCGGTTGTTCCTGATAAGATAATTAAACAAGATATTAAACATGGATGCATTTCTTAGACAATTAAAACTAGGATCTAGTTTAAAACAAGCTAATATAGTACAAAGTCATGAATATCATATGCCCGTAAATAATTCAGATTGGACTATTCCAGAAGAAAAAATAGAACATATTTATAGAATAGGCCCTTTAGATTTTAAAACAGCTTTGTCTGTTAAAACTCACGAAGAGACCACTTCTATTCAAGAAGAATATTGTGACGACTGGAAAAATTTCCTTATATTTTACTTAAAATCCCCTTTCATTTGGAATTTATTACTTTAGAATAGTCTTACTACTCATTTATTCCACAATAAGTGCAAATAAACATAGAATTACGGGTTTTTCCTTTCGTTTTCAAGTTATCGTAAATTAGGGTTTTTATGCCTTTTCGTAGTGTAATTATTCGGTACGAAGAGTGTATCAAATTTGGTGATTAAGAGTCAGTTTTAAATTATATTAAGTGTGTGATTGGAAGTGAGAATAATAAGTAAGAGAATTATAAGTGAAAACCCTAGTACGCGCGATTTAAGAAAAATCGAGTTGAACCGACGGGTACCGTTTGTTACCGATTGAGTGCACCACTTGATGCGAGACGCGGAAGCAACTTCGGATCTAGAGGAACACGATGAAGATTGGATGGAGTTGAACTTGAACTTGGACCACTCAAGAACAGATTTAACGGTAGAGGACGCCACAATCAAGTATGTGTGCTTGATTGATAAGTCAAGAACAGCCTAGGATCAACTCTAGGATGTTCAACTTAGCTTTCACAAGCTAAGGGAATTTGCCACAAGGAATGGACGAAATTCTGGAAATTTTATTCAATACTCTCAAAAACTGAATGTAACATGCGGCTTGAGGCTATTAATAGCCGTGACTAAGACCTAATAACTGGAAAAATAACAAGGAAAGTTCGGCCAGCCCCTTGGGCCTTCACTTGACCGGTCAGCGAGACCCCCGTACGGCTCAGCGAGGGTACTTACTGCGGCTCAGCCCGCCGTTTGGAGCTTGAACACTTGCATCTTCAATTGTAAGCAGCATTTTAGTAGTCGTGCAAGGATGTTCCAACTCAATTCCTTCAATGCCCGGTTTCTCTTGGGTTTGGATGGCACGTACCAAGGCTTGGAGGGACTCCTTGAATCTCTTAGCTCGTCCTCGTGTCACTGGGCCTTGGGGCACCTTCACAGGGTCTACTTGTACACTTTGGGCCTCGTGCTCAACCGCATCACCACTTGACCACCATTTTCTTACCACAAAATAACCTTGATATTAGTACAAAATATAAGCCCTTAATCCACCTTAAGATGGCCGAAAATATTGACCAAGAAAAGGGAAAAAAAAGGAAAAATTGAGGTTGAAACTTGTGGTGACACTTGGCGGTCATCCACCTAACTTTGACCCAAACCAATTACCATCTTATAAACCTTCTTGAAGCTTCATTTTTTCCTCCATTCCAGCCTCTTGGTCGTGAGTTTGAGAGACAAAAAGGAGAGGAAGACAAGCTAGCAACTTCACCTTGAATCCAACTTAGTTGAGTGAAAATCCAAAATCCAAACCGATTAAACTTTCATTTTAGTGCTTAGATAGTTGTGTGTGGTAAAAGTTTGGGAAGAAAGTGTTTGGTTTCTCACCTACAAGGAGCTTTTGGAAGGTACCATGTCTACCTATCCCTTTACTCTTCATTAATCTTGTTTAAGTTTGGATAGAAACTCATATTCTTGGTTTATGACGGTAAATTTGCTAGTTGGGAATGATATGTGGAATATGGAGCTAGGGTTTACATTTTCAGCCTTGCTTATGGTTATTCATCTAGTAATGGATGTTATAGTGTTAGTAATTGTTGCCTTTGATGCTTGAATGCTTACTAGATATGAAATTCTAGAGGAAAAGCTCAAATTCCAGGTTCAAGTTTTCACATTCCCCTGTTCTGCCCGGTTCTATTTCACCATGTTAGAGGCTGAATTAGGCTTAGCCTAAAACATGAAAGTTGTATAGAATGATGTTTTATAGTTTCCTACAAAGGTTCAATCCAATCAGATAACTGTAGCTCATGAAAAGATAAAAATACCCCTGAGACTGCCCTAGGTAGAGTCCAGCAGACAGTTTTGACATTGTCGCACGTTGGCTGCATTTTTTAATCTTGATCCGTATCAAACCAGTCTTTGGCCAAAACATAAAACTTTTAACCCTATGTCTCAGCTGTCCAACGCCCCTGAGAATGCCTTAATTGGACTTCAGTAGCTTGAGTTATGGCCATTTCAATGTAGTGCAGCTAAATAGCCTGTTGGTAGGAATCCGGTTCTGTAAATTGGGAATATGACTTGGATACACTAGAAACTGGACTAAGTGGCCTTCGTCAAAGTTGTAGGCCTTTGTCTTAGCTTCGAAATGGTACCCGATAAGCTTAGCCTCAGTTATGTCCGTTACGCAAAACAACGTCAAATCTGTCCTTTGTTTCTTGACTCAAATTTCATTTTCGCACATGTTCCTAGCTTGGTTTGGTACTTGTATGACCTTGAGCCTATTGACCAGCTATTGATTGGGACTAATTGAGGAAATGAATGAAGCCATAAATGGCTGGAAAATAGGTAAACACAAAGGGCATGCTGCCCAAATTTACACTCGAGGACTAGGTAAGGATTTGAGGACGAATACCACTTGAACCATCTAGGATATTTGCGTCTTCTTATATACCTAGAATTTGGCTAAAACTTGTACCCTTGGAAAAATGAAATTTACGACTAATAGAAATACATTTTCTTTGTCACTTCGACTCAAATAGAGATTTCAAAGTTTTACAAGCAAGATAAGTTTTACAAATATTTTACTCATGTTCTTTGGTTCACCTAAACTTTGGATGGTTTAACCGTAATATTTTCCCTTGGTTGTTGTTAGTCCTTGGTGAATGAGGATATTATCCTGAAGGATACTTTGGACATTATTTTGCTTAAATAGGTCAGTGTTCCTTATTTGTTATATTTTCATTGATTATATGGCTTGTTCTTGACTATATGGCTTGTGGTGGATGTATGATTACATGTTCCATGTTATCAATGACTGTTAAAACGAATTTTACTAGGTGAGTGTGTACTTTATCGCACTCGACCTAAATAAATGTGAAATTTTCAATGATTAAATGATTAAATGCTAGTTGCGCATGAATGTAAGCCATTTGGCTGAACTGGGCCCTTGCCCTTTGTTACCTGTCGACTCGAGCCAGAAGCAGACTCGGTCGGGCGATTTGGTGACCCTGGGTGAACGTTTGGTATACTCGAGTATTACCTTGTAGTCTGGTGGAGCCTGGCCAACATCTAGGAGGGGGTGAAATTGTGACGACCCCACCTTACCCTAAGGCGTACCAAAGGTTCGGCGGACCGCCTGTCCAGCTCTCACCAGAACTCACTCACTCGTATCACGTGCATACATCCGTGGACCATAAATAACATCGCAATTCAAACTTATAATTTACATTGATGAACAACCAAGATACAAAGCCTCAATATACCCAAACTGGTTTAAAGTGTGTACAATCCAAGTACAAATCATTTTACTCGAGTGATAGCGCGAGTACAAGTCAAAAGTCAAAAACACTAGGCTACGCTAGTCTTTACACATCTCACGCCTCGCTCGTACCCCCTGTAAGGAAAACAAATAGCGTGGAATGAGTTAAAAGCCCAGTGAGGTTCCAAATAACAAATTGACCAGTTTAAAAGTACAAGTTTTCAATATAGCAAAGTAACGAGCATGAAGAGTTCATAAAAGTGAGCCATAACACGTCAAGTAGTAATCTCATTTTATGAGCCATAACACTTCAAGTAAAAATCTCAAAATGAGCAAGTATAAAAGTTTTCAGAAGAAACAATAATCCGCTAAACAATAATCATTCCAAAACATAAGGATACGGATGGCTCTCAGGAGCCAACTTCCCATTTCATCATCAGGAGCATGATCACGTAATAGTTGACACTCCGTCAACTTTCAACTAAAGGAACCAATCCAGTAGAGCACCACTTACACTACTCTCCGTCCAACATTCAAACCCCCTACTGGGCCCAAAATCCTTAATAAACACGGGTGGTAATACTCGAGTATACCGATCAATCGAGGAGATATCACTCCACTCGACAAAACAAGAGACCCAGGGTTCGTTACCCAATCGACCAAGCCCTTGCGGGCTCGACTCGAGTAACTTGCCGCAGGGTTTCTGGAATTCCAGGAAGTGCGCACATCATAAACAAGTATATCAAATCAAGTGCAATAATAGACAAGTATATCTCACGTGAGGGCAAGTGCGATAAAGTACACTCTCGCCCTAACAATTCACGTATATAACATGTAATCACGTTGGTCACATATCAAATACAAGTATCAAGTTCAATTCGGTATTTGAAAGCACTCACCAAAAGTAGGGCCTCTAGTGATCGTGTCTGGGTTGTACTCCGGGTTCGGAGTCCAAACCTGCGATAAAACTTTGTTTAAGAACTTTAAAAATCGACTAAGGTTCGAAACTTAGACGTTTTGTTCAATAAGAAGCAATAATTGGAAATTCACTTGGAGAATATTCGTGAAACACTCGCTCGCTTTTCAAACTATATAACTTTGTAACATTATACTTGGAATTATCATTTGAGTCAAAAGTACAAGGAAAACATACTTCGAGCAGTCATTATTTTATTTCTCAAGGGTACAAGTCCGGCTAGGTTCTAACGTATAACCCTCGATAACAAAGTAACCAATGTCCCAGATGGTTCAAGTGATATTCATTTCCCAACTTTACTCAAGTCGCAAGTATATTTCTCTAGTCCTCGAGCGTAAATTTGGGCAGCATGCCCTTTGTGTTTACCTAATTTTCCAGCCATTTTGGCTTCATTATTTTTCTCATTCAAACCCAAAGGCACACACACAACAATCTAAATTCAATAGCCATCCAATAGGCTCAAGACAGTACAAGGACAAAAATTCAAGTTAATAACAAGTGCAGAAATAAGCTTTAGTAAAAGACAGATTTGACGGGTTTTTGCGGAAATGACACAACCGATACTACGCTTATCGGATCAAAGTGAAACTTATACCGTTTCGAAGCTAAGACACAGGGTTACAATTTTCATGAAGAGCACTTAGTCTAATGTTCAGTGTAACCTAATCAAATTCCCAATTCACATAATCTGGTTTCAACTATTCGGCTAATCAACCGTACTGCATTCAAATGGCCATATCTCAGTCTACCAAGGTCCGTTTAGGCCGTTCTTGGTGGCGTTGAAAATATAAGACAGATTAATAAAACTTTCATGTTTTGGCAAAAGGCTAAATCCGAATGGATTATAGTGAATAAACACAACCAAATAGACTAAACTGTCCACGCGAAACTCTGGAATGTAACCTAGAATAGTGAGGGTATTTTCATCTTTTCACAAGCTACATTGCTCCGATTGAGCTGAAATTTTATAGGTACCTATAAAATACCATTCTATACAACTTTCATGTTTTAGGCCAAGCCTAATTCGGCCTCTAACTATGAGAACTAAAACCGAGCAGAATGAAATCCTGAAATTCCAGAAATCTAGAATTTTTGAAATCTCAAGTCAATCCTTCCATTTTCTTGCTTCCAATTCTACCAAAGCCCCTTATCTACTCTTATATACAACATATACTAAATATAAAACAAGGTTAGGCAGAAATTAATCAAACCCTAGCTTGCATACATCATCCAAGAATCATCACAACAACTTGCTTATCTTGTAATCAAGCTAAAACATGATCTAAATACCATCTTAAACCAAAATTTAAAGGAACAAGGATCATGATCAGATTTTTATACCTCAAAGATAAGGCTTGGAAGAGTGATACTTCACCCCCTTTGAAATTTCTTAGTTCCTCAAGCTTCCCAACTCACAACCCACACTTTAATCGGTTTAGAATTGGATTTTCTCACTTGGTTGAAGCAAATCAAGAAGGAAATTTGTTTCTCTTGCTCTTCTTTTCTCTCTCTCTTGTCTCGGCCCTAAGCAACAAAAAATGAGGGAGAAAGAGCTTAGTTTGTCTTATAAGAAGGTAAGAGGATTAGGACTAATTGTAACCACAAGTTGGGCCAACACTTGGCTCAACTTTCACCACAAAATTTTCTTTTCTTTCCTTGCATTTTTTGTCCCAATTTTCGGCCAAGAGATGACCATGAGGGGGGGATATTTTTCTCAATTAGTAATGAGCTTGTATGGTAAGAAAGTGGTGATCAAGTGGTGGTTAAATCGGTAATACACGGTACCCGTCGGTTCGCACCGTTTTTCTTAAAACCACATGTACTAGGGTTTTTTTTCTTCCGATTCGCCAACCTTATATCATTGTCCCTAAACACATATTATTTCTCACTTAAAAGTCACTTTTAATCACCAAATTTGATCCTTGCTTCGTACCGAAAATTCATCCGGCGAAAAAATCGCGAAAACCCTAATTTTGCTCCAATCTTGAAACCAAAGGTGAAACCCTACTTTCTAGGTTTATTTGCACTTATTGTGATGTGATTGGGTGGTAGGGCTATTATAAAATCATAAGTTCCAAATAAAAGGAAATTTTTAAGAAAACGTGAGGAATTTTACAATTCCAGTGATTAAAATTAGGGTTTCTATTAAAATATGAGACATTTAAGAAAACCGGTTAGTCACAAGTAAACTAGGGTTTTTTATTACAATATTAGGGTTTCTAATCTTTTAAAACAATTAAGGTTTTAAATCAAACCCAAAGAAATACACTTTAATATCTTCTTTACAAACAACGTTCTAATATTCGGGGTATCACAGAAATGAAATGAACGAACGAATGTCAATGAAATAAGGGGTTTTATTTACAAAAATGCATTTTCAAATGATTGGAGGAATTAGGGGAATGTTAGGAGAATGAATGAACGAACGAATGAATGGCTCCCTGTGAGCCCGTATCCTTTTAATGAATGTGTTATTATCGCTTTCCATTGTAAATGTTTCTTGAATTATTGATACTCTATGTTTAATGTATTGAATTGATTGTTTGATTATGTGTTCGGAACCTCAATGAGCTTTTAGCTCATCCCTTTAGTTGTTTTCTTTAACAGGGGAAGGCGAGCCAGGATGGGAGCTTTGTGTAGACTAGCTTAGTCTAGATCTCTGAATTTTTGTAATGGTTCTCGCTCTAGTGCTTGGCACGGGCTGGATGTATGCAGAATTGAGAACCTTTGTATATTCGCTGTTTGTACTCCCTTTTGAGATAGCAATGTATATGAGTTTTGCTTTAAATTTTGGATTATGGTTATACGAATTCTTGTGATTTTTATTTCAGAATTGATTGAGATATGACTGAATCCCGGCGAGAGTTAGGCAGGCGGTCCACCGAACCCTTTGGTTCGCCTTAGGGTGAGGTGGGGCTGTCACAAATATCAAACCATTCCTTTATTAAATCATAATACAATTCAAAAGTATCTTAGTAAAGGATATAGATATATTCATATAGGATTAATTCAAGTCGCAATAAAACCTTTATTCCATTTAGGAGTCGATGCGCCTATATATTTAGCTTTAAGAGATACAAGACTTAAAAGATATAAAACTTCACTTTTATCTATGATTCAAACAAATGTATACAATGGACCAATTTACTTTAATTGTGCTCCAAACTTTTTAGTAGATTTAACATATCCGCATGTTTTGAATTCAGTAATATTAGATATTCATTTACAAGGTGATGAATTTGAAAAACATACAAAGAATTTTGCTGTAATTTATAGATTGCGTTATAGACTTTTGTCTTCACAATTAAATCCAAAATTTATTATGATTCCAACTTTAAAAGAAGAATCAATGCTATTACAAGTTGATGCAGATAGACCTATAACTTATACTCCAAAAAGATTAAAATGGAACGAGATTACTATACCTAGTGAATTTATAATTCAAAATCCACAAGTACCAAGAAATATAGATCAAACAAATCCCGAAGATATTATAGAAGAACCTGATGGAAAAGTCTTACTAATATTTTCTTCATTTAGAGAAAGACCCTCTGCTTCAAGTCATTCACGGATACCAGCTAGAAGATCTAATTACGAATCCATAGATACAAATTTTATTTCAGAAAATTCTTCAACATTTAAATTTAAAACTCCTGTCCCCGAAGTAGTTAATCAAAATCAATCAGAATATTCTCCAACACATTCTCAGATGAAAGGAGAAATAAATGTAATACTTAAAGTGTGACGCCCCGAAAAAAAAATGAGTTTGAGAACCCGGAAATTTTGTAATTTTCTAGGGTTTATTTTTTTAATCGCCCGTTTTTCTACATTTTCTTGATTAGAAAAATTCCCCAGATAAAGTTTATGAGCAAAAATAGTTTTAAAATGATTTTCCTAGTATTGGAGAGTTTTTAGAAAATTAAGAATATATAACGGACGTGAGACCCACAAGTGCGAAAAGTTCGGAAAAATTCGGCCAATTAGGTTAAATTCCGGATACTGTGTAAAATTTATCGGGTGTTAAGGGATAAGTAGAGGATGTGAATTGATTGATGTGAGAGGAAAAAGAAAAGATAAGATTGCATTTATGGAGGTGACAAGTGTCACCATTGTATTGGAAATAGCTTATGACTTACTATTCATTTTCTTGACTTTTTGACCAATTGCTTAAATATCTTAAAAATCACACAAAATTCATTCTTGTCTTCAACCTCTTGGCTGATTCTCTCTCTAGCAAAGAAGGAAGAAAAAATCTCTTCAAAGTTTGGCAATTATCTAGCTCAAATCCTCCAAAACACTTGCTTGATCTAGTTTCTACTCCATAAAACCTCTTCTTTTAGTGATAGTGAGTTGTTTGGTGAAGTTGTTTGGAAGCTTAAGGTGACAAGTAGCTCTCCCTCTTGTTTTGCTAAGGTAAGTGGTGGATGAACACCTCTCCTTCCTCTAATGATGTTCAATTCATGATTAGTGGTGTTATAAGATGCAATTTCATGGATTATTTCTTGAGTTTGGTTGAATTGGTGAAGTTTTATTATTTTTGGGGATTTTTCTGTTTTCATAGGGATATGATTGGGTGGTCATGTATGATGATTGGAAATGATGTTTAATGACTCTAGGAGGTGGAAAAAGTGATTAAGTGCAATCAATTTCTGTTTTGGAAGAAATTTCAGAAAATTAGGTTTTGTAGTTCTTCATTCTGCCCGAATTTATTGCACCATGGTAGAGGCCGAATTGGACTTTGCTCAAAACATGAAAGTTGTAGGTATTGATGAGTTTGAAGTGCCTGTAAAATTTCAGGTCATTTGGATTAGTGTAGAGTGATATATGCCGATTTTACTGTTGCTGTTCTGGGTTGATCAGAATGCGAAAACTGCACTTGTAATTGGCCATTTTGACTGGAATTGCTTTGGATTTAGGTGTTGGTGTCTTCTGATGAAATGTATCTGGATCTCTTAGCTACCATATGCCTTTGGAATTTCGGCATTTGGACCTGTATAGACTGAGTTATAGTAATTACAGCATTATGTGATTTGTAAACCTGTTTTTGGTGTTTCCGGTTGAGTATTTGGCACATTTGACCTAGTTGTGCTAGGATTTGGACTGAGTGGCCTTCTACATTGTTGTAGAACTATCTCTTATCTTCGAAACGGTGGGTCTTGCACCTTCTTCCGACAATCATAACGCCTTTGGTACCATTACTGCAAAATGACGTCAAAACTGTTTTTCTGGTTTTGAGCTTAAGTTTCATTTCCGGATTTTTTTTCCCCCTAGCTTGACTTGCACTAGTATTACTTGGAGCTTGCTGAATGACTATGGATGAACTTGTTGTTGTGTGTGTACCTTTGGGACTGGCTGAGGAAATAATGAAGCCATGATGGCTGGAAAAGTTAGCAAATGTAGGGGAAGTGCTGTCCGAACTTTTAAAGGATTTGTTTGCATTGAGTTTGTGATCTAAGACTTGGGTTTGAGCAAGGCAATGATACATGATGGATGATTTCTGAGCCATTGAGGTGAGTGACCTCAAACTATTTCTGAAGTTACTTTTGTACCGTTTTCTTGCATTATTTACTTTTAAACTATTTCCAAAGTTACTTTTGAACTGTTTTCTTGCATATCATGCGTGCTTGCATATGAGTGTTCCTTGTTTGCTGTAATTCTTGACTTATTGGCTTGTTATTATTGATTGATAATGTGTTAAGTGCTTTCGATGATTGTTAAAACGAGTTTTCTAGGCGAGTGTGTACTTTATCGCACTCGACCTAAATAAATATGAAATTTTCAATGATTAATGATTAAATGCTAGTTGCGCATGATGTAAGCCTTTGGGCTGAATTGGCCACTACCCTTTGTTACCGATCGACTCGAGCCAGAAGCGGACTCGGTCGGGCGATATGGTGACCCTGGGTGAATTTGGTATACTCGAGTATTACCTTGTAGTCCGGCTACGTCCGGATGGGTGGAGTCCGGCCAACGTCGGATGGGTGGAGTCCGGTCAACGTCCGGAAAAGGGGATGAACGAATAAAAAGATGAACGAGGGTTTATTTATAAAAATGAAATTTTCAAATAATTGGAGGAATAAGGGGAAATGTCAGGGGAACGAACAAATGAATAGCTCCATGTGAGCGGTATCCTTTTAATGAATATGTTACTATCGCTTTCCATTGTAATTGTTTCTTGAATTATTGATTATTGATGGTTAATGTGTTGGCTTTGTTATGAAATTTCATGTTCGGAACCTTATTGAGATTTTAGCTCATTGAGCTTTGTGGAATTACCATGTGGTGTCATTTTCTGCTTTTGTTTTACTCTCACTGTGCAAATGTTGACCTGTAACAAAATTACATTTTTACCCCCGGTTACTTATTGAACTTCTAAAACATTACAATGATTTCACTGGCTCACGAGAGCAAAAATACGTACATCTGATTTCTGAACCATGACATCAATGAAATGAATTTTTGTGAAAACTATTTGATTACTGATTTTACTGGTTACTCACTGGGCTTTTAGCTCACCCCAAAAATATTTTATTTCCCCCCCCCCACAGGGCTCAAGGCGAAGGAAGGGCTTGTTGTGCATATTCACGTGACTGGATGGCTTATATCGTGTACAGTTTAAGTTTGGATCTATTTTATGTACGAGTTGGTCTTGTATAAATATTTGAAATTGATATGGATGTAAGTATACATTCCACGATTGGAATCAGTTTCCGCTGCATTTGTGACATGTAATTATTGGAGACTTGGATGTATGTTTGTGGACCATGTGATGTATATTTGAGATTTATATTGTAATTCATTTGAGGATTGTAGTGATCGACTGAGTCCCGGCGAGAGTTGGGCAGGCGGCCCGCCGAACCCTCTGGTTCGCCTTAGGGGGAGGTGGGGCCGTCACATAAAGAGTATAAAATAAATCATAAATATTTACAAGAAAATTTTGAGGATGAAGAAAATACAGAAAAAAGAATTTGATTTTCTCAATTATCTTCTGAATGTAAAGAAAAATTAATATTAGACTTTTGCATTCGCATTCGCATTCGCATTTTAGACTTTTAATAAATTTTATTATTATTTGTTCTTAAATAAGTATGTAAAAATCATTTTTAGATTACAAATAATTTTTATTATATTATTTGATTTTTGCCAAGTTAAATTAATATTTCTTGATGTAGATTATTTTAATGCTTTAATATTAATTCTTTGAATTCCGATAGCTAATTTTAAGTGTTAATAATGTTAAGTGTCAACGGGAACCTAGAATTAAGACGAAATCAATTTTTTAGGTCAAAACCTTTATAATTTCACTTAGGACGTTAAAATCTCGATAATTGAATTTTTGCGAGATTAGTATACTAGTAGGCTATCAATTTTCATTTGAGGTAAAATTTTGGAATTGGATTATGAATGAGGACTTAAGTGGAAGGTCGGACAAGATGTTAAAAGACCAAATTAGCCTTTCTCCATCTCAAATTAACCATGCAGCCATGGAACTTCCTTGGGCAAGCTTCAAATCCAAGCACTTCCATCCTTGCCGGTTCCATTCTCCACATCAACACTCAACCTTCCCTACTACCGGCTCATCCCCACTACACACACTCCACTACATCAACTCCAATTCACCACAACACCCCATTTCCATTTCCTTCTCCTGCCGTGAACCGAGAGTGAAGTGAGAGAGAGAGGAAGCCGAGCTCTTTATTTCTCTTTCTCTCTGTCCGTAAGCTAGAAAGAAAAGAGAGAGCCTTGCTGTTCTTTCTCCATCCCATCCGTAAGTTGGTGAAGAGGACCGAGAGCCAACACTTCCTCCATTTTGTTTGTAAGCTTGAGCAAGGGAGAGAGAGTCGGTGAGCTGCATTTCTGAACTGTCCGAGGGAGAGAGAGAGCAAGAGGTAGTGTGCGAGCTATCTGTCTTCATCTCCTCCATCACTGCCATGCTATCCATTTCCTTCCTCATCTTCAACCAGTTGCAATCAACCCCAACAACCAACACCATAGCCTGCACTAACTGAGCTCAGACCAGCCATAACCGAGTTCCTTAGCAAGCCGAGAGGAGAGAAAAAATTGCAACTGCTTGTCGCGTGAGTTGAGCTTCAAGTTGAGGTAAATTCTGGACTTAGACCAGTTAATTATAGGTAGATAGAGTTGTTTATGAGCATGCATGTGATGGTTGGGCAGTTGGATGATGATTTAAGTCACAGGAAAATCTGATTGTGAAGAAAATGGGAATTGCCGAGAGATTGAGCTGGGAAATGCAGCTTTAATTTGTTAATTTGAGGTGATCTGAGCTTAGATGTGTGTTTAGCTAACTAAAAACTGGATGATTAAGCTTTGCATAAGGTTAAGCAGCCTTGATTAAGCAAGGAAATAGAAGTGGTGCAGAATCTACTTGCATGCAAGCCAATCGAGAAGCCTTGGATGAAATTCTGGTTGGTTGATGATTTTTTTTTTGATGATGTCCGAATCTGGTTTTGGATTAAAACTGATAGTTAATTAGTTATTTGGTCTTGCATGTTGCTGATTGAGCCGTGGATAAAAAAAATCTGAATTTCTAGAGTTACTTGTGAGTTAAGCTAGCCGTGACTCTCCTTTATGTTTTGGGTTAAATTTTTGGTTGATTTGTTGTAAGGAGTGATTGTTTGATGCCAAGAGCTAATGATTGATGAAACTCTTGGCCATTTGAGTAAATTTTTACAAGAGTTAAATTTTTGGTGGAATCATTTAAGTGATTTGGCCGAAATGCACTTGGAAAGTCCATGACTTGTGGTTTGGAATTGTTTTGATGGGGACCTCCTTTGTTGAATTTTTTATTAGAATTGAACTTGTTAAGACCTAGGGCTAATGATTGATGAAGCCCTAGTGAAATTGATGTTTGAATTGTGATTTTACTATATTGGCAAATTGGAATATAATGTGCAAGTGAATTGGAATCGTGAAGTCTGTTTAGGTCCTTTGAACTCGAGTACCTTTAAAGCATGCTTTGTTGATATATTTTGTCCTAGTATCAAGCTATAGAAATTGAGTATAGTACGATAATGCTAAAATTCGAGTGTCGGGATTTTTTCTTTTAAAACCTTGCCAACTAGTTAATTCTTTCCTTTGCTTAAACTAGCCTTATTATTTTTAGGAAATAATTGCACTAACTTCCAAACGCTAGATTTTTCGTAAATTTGTCCCTGGCTAGTTGTTTTAGAGGAAAATTGTCAAAAACATGAGATTTTAATAACTTTAAATGAAAGGCGTAGAAAACTTGTTCGGCAAGAAACCTTATTTGAAGTAAGTGGGTTCTAGTTTGCATCTCTAGAAAGAAAATACCTTTAAAGAAACCATACGAAACACTTTATCACTTTTACTAGTTTTAATTCTAAGAGAGTTGTGGATTTATTTTAAGAAGATAAACTAGTTATATATCGGATAATCTTTCATATATAAATCAAGAACTTGTATAGTAAAACTTATAGTTTTAAAACTTGGTCTTTTAGGGTTTAGCGAGGACGTGGACTTCGATTCCCAGCTTGACTTTTGAGCTTCACTTTTGGTGAGTGTCCGTGCTTGTTCTATGATTAACTTGTTAAAGTGCTTTCTTGACTGTTATGTGATAATTGGAATGTGGTTTTCCTGATCCATCGAAGTGGGCAGTGTGTACTTTATCGCACTGGCCCTTTCGAGTGGTGATTTGCTTGAAATGTTTTCTCGAGATCTTGCTTGCACTAGTTAAGTACTGAGTGGGGGAATGTACCACACCTGAGGGTGGGAGGGCCTCTTATCCTAACTCAAGTACCAAAAACCTTGTAACTGTTGATTGGAGCGTGGACTCATCAACTAATCCACCAGGCAGGGGAATGTACCACACCTTAGGGTGGGAGGGCCTCTTATCCTGACTTGGTAACCACTTGTTGTGATGCCGTGGGGTGAATCCCTCAACTAGGCTATAAAAAGGTATACTCGAGTAATACCAAACTCTCTCATGAGAAGAACGGGCCCGGTGGGAGTAAGTTGGTCGGAGCGTGATAAGAAAAAAAAAATCTACTTGGACCTTAGATAGTGAGAGTTGACGGAGAGTCAACTGCAATCAATTTTGATCAAGCTCGGGGAGAATGGCTCCTGAAAGCCCTGTATCCTACCCTGTGCTGTTATACGCTTTCATACTTGTTGAATTTAGTTTGAAACTATTATTTGCTACTTGTTTTATATGAATGCATGTTTGGGGCACCACTGAGTTTCAGGTCACCTCACGTTACTTGTTTTCCTGAACAGGTTCTGGCATTTGAGAGACCTGAAGTCTGCCTTTACCTTTTATGAATGTTGTTTTGAATCAGACTATGTATCTTTCGGCTTGGGTTGCCACTTGAAGCTGGAAAAGTGCAAAACCTGAGTTTTGTTTGACTTGTATGAATGTATTTGAATTTTATGACTTCACTTTGTGGTTTGTAATAAATGTAGTTATGTTTTAAATTGATTGGAGGTGTACTTAAGAGTGGATGTTCGGTTGTCCAATGGTAATGTTATCTCTGAAGTTAATGTGTTCTTAGTATTTTGGTCGTTTTAAGGATTGGCTTGTTCGGGTGGCGAATTTTGTTTTGGTTTAAGTTATACATCGGAAGGGTTTAGCCAGTTTGCTTGCGTGAGTCTTGGCGAGAGCCAGGCAAGCGACTCGCCAACCCTCTGGTTCACCTTAGGGAGAAGTGGGGCCGTCACAGTTGGTATCAGAGCCTAGGTTAGAAAAGTTATTTGAAAGATATATTAGATGTGTTAGAAACCCTGAACCTCTTAGAGATAAGAAGTGAGATAATTAGACATATCTTAAGTAGTATTTGAGCAAGCTAGCTATTTAAGCATTAACCTTTGGATTTTGGTTATTTTGTAGGTATGGAAAATGGAAACGGACATGCTAATGGTAACGGATTGGCTAATGGACATGTAGAGCCTCTTAGGTCCATCTCCTATAGGCCACGAGGCAGAGGATCTCGTATACGTTATGCACCAGCTGATAGGTACCCCCGATGTCAGTGTAGGGTCACATATGCCTATCCTAATGAGTTAGTGCTGTCTTTAGACGACGAGCGTCGCCAATTGAGGGACACTAATCACACTTTGACCCAGGATGTTGAGGAGTTGAGCATCATGGTTGATACTCAGCTTGACCGCATAGCTGATCTAGAGCAGAGGTTAGCAGCCGAGAGGGTTAGGTCAGAGGCTGCTCGTGAGGAGTTAGAGAGACAGAGGTCTCGGTTGACTCGAGTAGCTGAGGAGGTACGAGATAGGAGTGCTGGTATCATGGCTGACGCCACTATGATGATAGACGAGGTCATGGGTATCATTCAGGGTACTGCTCAGGCGAGTGTTGGGGAGGACCTGGAGGAGGACCCTGAGGAGGACGTTGCCCCTGGCAGCCCTGCTGAGGGTTAGACTAGGTTTGATTTGCTTGTAACTAGGTATTCAGGGTTAGTTAGGGTGACACTAGTTTAGGTCATAACATTTTGTCTAACTAGATGGCCTACTTTTGAGGCATTACATCCCTATTTTTGGTTTAAGAGGTTGTCTGTATATATTTGTTAAACTTGTGTGCCATACTTTTGGAAAGCACCCTAACTTGTTATATGTATGAACCTTGGTATGTGAATATATGTTAAGTGTTTTATTTTCCTTTTCCTCAATGTTCATGTTGATGTTATTTTTAAAAAAAATATTAATTAAAATATCCTCGCTTAATCGCTTCCTTTTTATCAATAGCCATAATTAGGCTATGGATCGACAAGTTAGAGGTAGAGAACGTGGGAGATCAACTAGACAACACCCCGAGGTTGGTGGTGATAGGGAACTTGAGGTCAATCAAGACCGTGGTCAAGAGGGCGTGGCAGGAGACCCAGTGGCCACCGCGATCAATAGAATAACTGATGTCTTAGAGCGCATGACTGAACACCAAGCTCTTGGACCGGTGCATCACCAAGGAGGCCCAATCGATACTGAGGATCGGGCATTAGAGAGATTCTTGTAGTTTGGACCTCCAAAGTTTTATGGAGGACCAGAACCTAAGGTAGCAGAAGGTTGGTGGGAGAGGATCTCTGACATTTTTGCAGCTCTAAATTATGCGGAGGAGAGACAAGTGACTTTCGCAGCGTTCCAGTTTGAGAGAGCTGCTCATTCCTGGTGGAACCTAGTTAGGGTTAATTGGGACAGGAACCATATTCCTAGGACCTGGACGAACTTCACAAGGGAGTTCAACGCCAAGTTTCTTCCCCCTCTCATCCAAGATAAAAGAGAGGATGACTTCATCAAGTGTAGGCAGGGGGTGGTGAGTGTCGCCGAATATGAGATTCAATTCACGAAATTGTCCCGTTTTGCTCCTGAATTGGTAGCCACGGAGCAAAGGCGTATAAGGAGAATTGTGCAGGGACTAAACGTGGAGATCCAAGAGGGATTAGCTGCTGTTTGGATAGATACATTTGCTGATGCTGTAGAGAGAGCTCAAAGGGTTGAAGTTGCTAGAGCTCAAGTAAAATCTTTCCAGACCAAGAAAAGATTTGCCCCTAGCAGCAGTCGGGAGCCGACTTATGCAAATGCTTCACCGGCCAAAGTGGGTCGAGGAATGGGTGGAGTAAATAGTCCTGGAGCACCACGAGGCGCTCTAGCGAGAGGAACTGGGGCAAGAGGTACCGGGGGAAGAGATATCGGAGCTAGAGGAGGACCAAGTGGAAGGGGTCAACCTAGGAACGCCTCGCAAGGAGGTCGTGTGACAACCCCTCAGGTAACTTGTGGGTACTGCAGGAAAGCTGGCCATACCGAGGATGGATGCTGGAGGAAAGAAGGAAAGTGCTTGAGGTGCGGAAGCAGCGAGCACCAGATTGCCGGTTGTCCGAAAACACAAGAAGGTGGTACCCAGAGTGCTAGACAAGCCACTTCGGGAGGAAGTAGGCCGAAAGTTCCTGCCAGGGTGTACGCCATAGACGACCAAACCGTACCTGATTCCTCAGAAGTCGTGAAAGGTACTCTTCCAATCTTTCACCGATTAGTTAGAGTACTAATTGATCCTGGCGCAACTCATTCATTTGTGAATTCAACTTTTATGTCCAGAATTGATGTAAAACCTGTTATATTACCCTTTGATCTTGAAGTTAGGACACCCATGGGTAATAAGAGCATAATCACTAGCCTGACCTATAAGAACTGCGAATTCTGGATTGGAGAGCGTAGGATGCTAGTAGATCTAGTCAGTTTGGACATAAAAGGTTATGATGTTATTATAGGAATGGATTTCCTTGCTTATTACCATGCTAAGCTTGATTGTAGAGCAAAAATGTTAGAATTTTGGATTCCCCGGGAAGCCACCCTGAAGTTAGATGTGAAGGGGCAGATTAGCATCGTCTGCTATGATTTCGGGAATTCGAGTAAGAAAAATGTTGTATAAAGGAGCGCAAGGTTTCTTAGCCTTCCTGATTAACGCTCCCAGTGACCAAGTAAAGTTGGAAGATGTGCCAGTAGTAAGGGAATATCCGGATGTTTTTCCTGAAGAATTAAAAACATTACCTCCAAAGAGAGAAGTGGAGTTCAAGATTGAACTAGTGCCAGGAACGGCTCCGATTTCTAAGACTCTGTACCGAATGGCACCTGCAGAGCTCAAAGAATTGAAAATTCAATTACAGGATTTATTGGAGAGAGGTTTTGTTAGAGAAAGTGATTCGCCATGGGAAGCACCCGTTCTATTTGTTAAGAAAAAGGACGGAAGTTTGAGGTTATGTATTGATTATCGAGGATTAAATGAAGTTACAATTAAAAAGAAATACCTTCTACCATTGATTGACAGCTTATTCGATCAGCTGCAAGGATCAGTAGTTTTCTCCAAGCTGGATTTGAGGCAAGGGTATTATCAGTTGAAAATTAAGAAGGAAGACATACCCAAGACTACGTTCAATACAAGATATGGACATTTTGAGTTTGCAGTCATGCCATTTGGATTAACCAATGCACCAGCTGCCTTCATGGACTTAATGCAGAGAGTCTTTAAAAAGTACTTGGATCAGTTTGTAGTAGTTTTTATTGATGATATCCTAGTATATTCTAAGACTCGAGAAGAACATGCTAAACACTTGGAGGCAGTGCTGCAGATCTTAAGAGAGCATAAATTGTATGTTAAATTTAGCAAGTGCGAGTTTTGGCTGGAAGAAATTTCTTTTCTGGGTACAAAGTTTCTAAAGATGGAATGCCGTGGATCCGGCAAAAGTTGAGACGGTCACAATGTGGAAGCAGCCAGATTTCCAACAGAGGTTAGAAGTTTCTTGGGCTTAGCAGGTTATTACAGGCGGTTCATCAAGGACTTTTCGAAGATTGCTGGACCTATGACAGAGCTGACAAAGAAAAATAATAAGTTCATTTGGACTCCAAAGTGCGAGTTAAGCTTTCAGGAGTTAAAGAAGCGCTTAACATCAGCTCCTATTTTGGCATTGCCTGACGGAGTAGAAAGTTATGTCGTATACTCTGATGCCTCTAGGGAAGGTCTAGGATGCGTACTAATGCAAAAGGGTAAGGTAGTTGCCTATGCCTCTAGAAAATTGAAACCTCATGAACAAAATTACCCAACGCATGACCTAGAACTGGCCGCAGTGGTCTTTGCCTTAAGGAAATGGAGGCATTACTTGTATGGTGTGACCTTTGAAGTTTATACGGACTACAAGAGCCTTAAGTACTTGTTCTCCCAAAAGGAATTGAATTTGAGACAGAGGCGGTGGGTAGAATTTTTAGAAAATTATGATTGTTCAATCAACTACCACCCAGGAAAACCCAACGTGGTAGCAGACGCTCTAAGTATAAAAACCCAAGTAGCGGGGTTAATGGTAAAAGAATAGGACATGTTAGAAGAGGTTAGTACTTGGAACCCTCGCTTGGAAAGATTGAAGATTTTATTTGGGAACTTGTCATTGAAGTCACCATTATTGGAGCGTATTAAGGAGGCACAGAAAACGGACCCTATAATCCAGAAAAATTTGGAGAAAATGCAAAAAGGAGAAAACCTAGACTTTAAATTAGGGTCTGAAGGAATGTTAAGATTTCGAGATCGAATTGTGGTTCCGGTTGATGAAGGGTTAAGGAGAGAAATTCTAGAAGAATCACATTGATCGAGGTATACTATACACCCAGGAGTGAACAAAATGTATCACGATGTGAAAAAGTTATACTGGTGGGACGGTTTTAAAAAGGACGTGGCAGAACTTGTACAGAAATGTTTGATATGCCAATAAGTAAAAGCTGAACATCAGAAACCCTCTAGTTTATTACAGCCACTAGAAATTCCCGAATAGAAATGGGAACACATAACCATGGATTTTGTAATGGGATTGCCTCGAAGTCAAAAAGGATTTGATGCGGTTTGGGTGATAGTTGACAGGCTTACCAAATCTGCACATTTTCTACCTGTGAGTATGAGCTTTTCTTTGGAGAAAATGGCCAAGTTGTACACAGAAGAGATCATGAGATTGCATGGTATCCCTATAAGCATTGTGTCTGATCGAGATCCAAGATTTGTTTCACGGTTCTGGCAGAAATTTCAAGAGATATTGGAGACCAAGTTAAAATTTAGTACTGCTTATCATCCCCAAACAGACGGGCAGTCAGAAAGGACAATTCAGACTTTGGAAGATATGCTGAGGTCGTGTATATTGGATTTTGGAGCTAAATGGAGTCAGTATATGACCTTAGTAGAATTTGCTTATAATAACAGTTATCACGCTTCAATTCAAATGGCACCTTATGAGGCATTGTATGGGAGAAGGTGTCGATCTCTGATTCATTGGGATGAAGTGAGAGAGAAGAAAATTTTAGACCCAACGGCTATACCTTGGATGGAAGAAACTCATGAGAAAGTGAAACTAATTAGAGAAAGGCTTCAAACTGCCCAAGTCGACAAAAGAGCTACGCCGACACAAGGAGAAAAGATTTGGAGTTCGAAGTAGGAGACAAAGTTTTCCTAAGAGTTAAACCCTTGAAGGGCAGAGTAGTGTCCAAAAAGGGTAAGAAGCTAAAGCCGAGGTATATTGGACCTTTTGAAATTTTGAAACAAATCGGTAAAGTGGCGTATCAGTTGAGATTGCCTGCAAGCATGGCCAAGATTCACAATGTATTTCATATTTTTATGCTCAAGAAATATCACCCCTACCCAAGCCATGTGTTGCAATTGGAAGAAATTGAGGTGGATGAGTCGTTAACTTATGAGGAAGGACCAGTTAGGATTTTTGAAAAGTAAGAAAATTCCTTTGGTGAAAATCCTATGGAGAAATCATGGAATAGAGGAGGCAACTTGGGAACTAGAAGAGGATATGCAGAGAAAATACCCTGAATTATTTCTTTAGAAGGTGAGAATTTTGAGGACAAAATTCATTTAAGGGGGGGAGGATGTGAGAACCTTGAAAAAAATAATAATAAAAAATATATATATATACATATTGCATTCGCATTTTAGACTTTTAATAAATTTTATTATTATTTGTTCTTAAATAAGTATGTAAAAATAATTTTTAGATTACAAATAATTTAATTGTGCAAAATATTATATTATTTGATTTTTGCTAAGTTAAATTAATATTTCTTGATATAGATTATTTTAATACTTTAATATTAATTCTATGAATTCCGATACTAATCTTAAGTGCTAATAATGTTAAGTGTCAACGGGAACCTAGAATTAAGACGAAATCGATTTTTTAGGTCAAAACCTTTATAATTTCACTTAGGACGTTAAAATCTCGATAATTGAATTTTTACGAGATTAGTATACTAGTAGGCTATCAATTTTCATTTGGGGTAAAATTTTGGAATTGGATTACGAATGAGGACTTAAGTGGAAGGTCGGACAAGATGTTAAAAGACCAAATTAGCCTTTCTCCATCTCAAATTAACCATGCAGCCATGGAACTTCCTTGGGCAAGCTTCAAATCCAAGCACTTCCATCCTTGCCGGTTCTAATATGAATGCGCGGATCTAGACGAACAATCAAGTTGGAACGGCGGCACGTATGACCCCTCTAAACCCCGAATTGATGAACTAAGATGAATCTCAACCCAACAACTAACGATTTAGTGAACCAACGATCTGGATAGAAGAACGCCACAATCAAGGTGTATACTTGGTTGATAAGTTCAAGTTGAATAACTCAAGAAAAACTCTCAAGTATTCAAGCAAAGCTCTCTTGGAAGAGAAAAGTGAATAAACTCACAAATATAATGTAATTTCTCGATCCCTTAACAAGGAGGAAGTAAGGCTATTTATAGCCTTTACAAGCATTAACCCTAATCCCAAAATTGACTAAACTAACCCTACTAATTAATGACAAGGATTCGGCCAGCCCTAAGAGTTTAATGGACTGACTTTAACTAATATTTAACTATAAAAAGATAAATAATAGAACTAGCTTAACTCTTCCTTAAGCGTGACCACTAGGTGAGGACACGCCTAACTAGCAACAGGCGCTGGAGGGTCTTCTACTTGGAGCAATGTGTAAAGTTTTGAATCTTCATTCTCCAAGCCTTCAATAATCTTTAAATCATCTCCAATGCGGCCTTGGATTGTACTCACAAGGGCTTGTAAAGATTCACGCATCTTCTTGGCACGAGCTCTTGTGACTGGACCACTTGGTACTTGAATGACTTGGGCAACTTGTGTTTGACCAGCCTTGAGCCCCTCATCAATCCCCTCCTCTTGTAGGCGATTTGTCCCCAAATCAAGCTCGTCATCTGCATGAAAAGGACTCAAGTCAGCCACATTGAATGTAGCATGTACTCCATACTCACCTGGAAGGTCAAGTTTGTAGGCATTGTCATTGATGCGCTCCACAACTTGAAATGGTCCATCACCCCGTGGAAGTAGTTTGTTGCGCCTTTGGTTTGGAAAACGCTCCTTTCTCATGTGTATCCAAACCCAATCACCTGGTTCAAACACCATCTGGCGACGTCCCTTGTTGGCACTTTGAATGTATTGAAGGGTACGTTTCTCAATATTAGCTCTAGCTTTGGTATGCAAATCCCGCACAATCTCAGCCTTTTTCTTACCATCTAGGTTAACTCTCTCAGAAATAGGTAAAGGAGACAAGTCTAAAGGTGTGAGAGGGTTAAATCCATAAACAATTTCAAAAGGTGAAAATTGAGTAGAAGTATGCACAGTGCGATTATATGCAAATTCAACATGAGGCAAGCAATCTTCCCAAGATTTAATGTTCTTTTTAATAATTGCTCGCAACAATGTAGATAAAGTCCGATTAACCACTTCAGTTTGTCCATCAGTTTGTGGGTGACTAGAAGTAGAAAAAAGCAATTTAGTCCCTAGTTTACACCACAAAGTTTTCCAAAAGTAGCTAAGGAACCTTACATCCCTATCAGAAACAATGGTACGAGGTACCCCATGTAAACGCACTATGTCTCTAAAGAATAAATCAGCCACATGTTTAGCATCATCAGTTTTATGGCAAGGAATGAAGTGAGCCATCTTTGAGAAACGATCAACTACCACATAAATGGAATCATGCCCTTGTCTAGTTCTAGGTAATCCAAGTACAAAGTCCATAGACAAATCTACCCAAGGTTCATGTGGGATGGGTAAAGGAGTGTAGAGTCCATAAGGATGTACCTTTGATTTTGCTTGGTGACAAGTGACACACCTTTGTGTATGCCTCTCGACGTCCCTCTTCATGCGAGGCCAGTAGAAATGCTCTTGGAGAATTGACAAGGTCTTCGCCACTCCAAAATGTCCCATGAGGCCTCCACCATGAGCCTCTCTAACCAGCAAAAGTCGCATGGAGCACAGGGGAATACATAGTTTGCCTTTGTAGTACAAGAACCCCTGCGACATAGAATAATGCTCACGAGTAACTCGTGGCAAGGTTGTGAAAATCTCACCAAAGTCTAGGTCAGCTGCATATAAATCCTTAATGAATTCAAAGCCAAGCAACTTAGTGTCTAGTGTAGTGATTAGTGTATACCTTCTAGAAAGTGCATCAGCCACTACATTAGTCTTCCCAACCTTATATTGGATGACAAACACAAAACTATCAATGAAAGCCACCCACCTCGCATGCCTTTTGCTCAATTTGGTTTGTGATTTGATGTGTTTGAGCGATTCATGATCAGTGTGGAGTACGAATTCCCGAGGTCTGAGGTAGTGTTGCCAAGTTTGGAGAGCGCGCACCAAGGCCATCAATTCCTTGTCATAAGTTGAGTAGTTCAACGAGGCACCAGTCAACTTCTCACTAAAGTAGGCCACTGGTTTTCCCTCTTGAATGAGCACAGCTCCAATACCTATACCAGAAGCATCACACTCTACTTCAAAAGCCTTGTCCAAATTAGGTAAACTTAATACAGGTGCATGTGTGAGCTTGTGTTTAAGTAATTGGAAAGACTTAGCTTGTTCTTCTTCCCATTGGAATGGCACATTCATATCAACATCATTCTTGGTCACTGAATTTTGGTGAATAACAATCCATGTGGTTTACTCGAAGCATACTTGGATTCAGTCTTTTTTTTTTTAAAAGGGTTAAGGTTCAACAAAGCCAGTTACACAAGCTTCATAATATGGTAAAATGCATACCCGGTCAATTTGGGAAAAGCAGAAAAGTTTGAAAGTGACAAATCCAACCAAATCAGATGCCACAGCAAAAGTTGGCAAAAGCATCACAAGACTCATGTTTACGCGATTCTCAAGGCAAATTGGATCAAATGATGGTGGCAAGTCCATTATTTCTTCTTTTCTTGCAGGAACGTTGCATTTACAAACAAAAGCAGCCACTCTCCTTTTCGCACCTAAATCGATGTCAGAAAAGCTCCACAGCAAGCAAAAACGTAGTGATAATGTTATTGGCAAAGCTTGATCATAAGAAACAACATCAGCTATCATTTCAGCCACAGAGATCAAATCTCCCTCTTGGTACAAAATTTGAACTACCCCGAGATAAAAACTCAATTCATTGTTTAAACTTCCCCAGTGGAGTCATGATTTTAAGCTTTATTCGGGCCAGTCCCATGATTTTCGTTTTATTCAGGCCAGTCCCATGATTTTCATTTCATTCGGGTCAGTCCCATGATTTTTATTTTATTCGGGTCAGTCCCATGATTTTTGTTTTATTCGGGCCAGTCCCACGATTTTCGTTTTATTCGGGTCAGTCCCATGATTTTCATTTTATTCGGGGCAGTCCCATGATTTTCGTTTTGTTCGGGCCAGTCCCATGATTTAAAACTTATTCGGGTCAGTCCCATGATTAAAACCTTGTTCGGGTCAGTCCCATGATTTTCGTTTTATTCGGGTCAGTCCCATGATTTTCGTTTTGTTCGGGCCAGTCCCATGATTTAAAGCTTATTCGGGTTAGTCCCATGATTAAAAACTTGTTCGGGTCAGTCCCATGATTTTCGTTTTATTCGGGCCAGTCCCATGATTTTCGTTTTGTTCGGGCCAGTCCCATGATTTAAAGCTTATTCGGGTCAGTCACATGATTAAAAGCTTGTTCGGGTCAGTCCCATGATTTTCATTTTATTCGGGTCAGTCCCATGATTTTCGTTTTGTTCGGGCCAGTCCCATGATTTAAAGCTTATTTGGGTCAGTCCCATGATTAAAAGCTTGTTCGGGTCAGTCCCATGATTTTCGGGTCAGTCCCATGATTTTCATTTTATTCGGGTCTATCCCGTTTTAAATTTCCTGTTCGGGTCTATCCCATTTTAAATTTCCTGTTCGGGCCAGTCCCGTTTTAATTTTCTGATCGGGTCAGTCCCGTTTTAAATTTCTTGTTCAGATAGTCCATTAAAAAATTTTCTCGTCCCAGCTAATCTCATCAAAAAGGGGTCAGTCCCCATCGTTCGAGTCGTTCACAGCCAAATAACACAGGTAAGTATTTGGTGTCTACTTTTTTGTCTCAAGTTTTTTCAAAACTCAGACAAAGAGGGGCAAATTGTAGACACCAAAATTTTAGTGTAATTTGCATTTACTATTTTGTCTTAATTTGTCGTGTTAAGTTTTATTTCACTTTTTAGTTTTTTTTTGTTTTTATTTTTATTATTTTTATTTGTAAGTTTTTAGCATAGAATTTCTCAAGAAAAAGAAAAAGCATTCAAAAAATTATGTTTTAGTTGTTTTGGTTTAAATTCAATGTTTTCTTGGAAAAATATGAATCAAAAGAAAAGAAAAGAACAATGAAAATTGCAAATTTGTTGTTTTTAGTTTGTTTATTTTTGTCCAATATTACTTAAATTATGGTTTTTTTATTATTATCAATTTTTGTATTAAGTTATTATTTAAAAAAAACCCTCAAAAACATGCATGCGGCAGATGCATGCCCATCGGAGGGCCCTAGGAGGCCCCAAAAAACCTCCACTCTCATCCTCACCTTTCAGGTGAGGGTTTGAGAGTAGGTGTTGGGTATAAATAGAAAAGAAAGACGCAGCAAGAGGGAGGGGGGACTGATGACGGCTGGGTTAAGGGATAGCTAGAAGAAAAACCGAGGGAGTAGAGAAGAAAAAGGGAGAGGATACGAGGAGGATTTTTCTTGGGGACGGCTGCAAAACTAAAAGAGATTACAGAGAGTTGAATAGAAAGAGCAGAGCACTGAATGACGGCTAGATAGGTTTCTGAGAGAGAAAACCGAGAATAGGAGAGAGCCGAGAGTGAGCGAGAGTTTTTCTGGTTGAAAGGGAAGTGAGAGAGAGAGAGGGTTAGGAAAGTTTGACGGCTGAGTTTGAGGGGTGGTTTGGAGGTGAGCCGAAAACAGAGAGAGAGAACGATCGGGCAAGGAAACAGAGCATTCCAGTGACGACGGAGGAACGAATCAACACCAGCGAAGGAGGAAGACGAGAAGCAGAGGGGGAATCTTATCAACGGGAAACTAAAGAGAAAGCCAGCAAGGGAAATTACAGGAGCTGAGGTAGAGACCGAGGCTTTCATTTTCTTTCTTCTCCATCGCCTTCGGCAAATCTGCACCAAGGTACTTCAGTCATAAACTTACGCCAAGATTGGATTTTTATGTCGTTAATGTTTGATTTATGGTTGATGAACGCATGGACAATAGTTTGGGAGTCCTCGGTGGTGTTTTTTTATCATGAATTTAAGATGCCTTTGTTTGGTTTTCATGGCTGATGTTCATGACAAGCAAGCCCAGCAAAATTGTAGATTTTTCTTTCCCTTTATCAGAATTGCATGACTTTCTAATCTGTTTTGTTTTTAAGATGCTTGCGTTTTGGGTTTCAGATTTTGTTTTCAATCTGTTTGGTTTCTGTAAAGAATAAGGGGTTGAGGATTACGTTGTTTAGGCTGACAAAATGATAGATTCGGTTCGGGTTTCATAAGAATATAAACGAATGGGCTGAGCTGCATTTTTTTTTGCCACAAAACAGAAAGTTCCTGCATTTCTCTTTGCTGTTTTCTTTTCTACCACGGCTCACTGAGTTTCGGTCATCCAACTTGCTGGTTGATCTGATATTGGAAAAGGTCTGATGTTTGCCGGTTTGAGTGAGGAAGCTAAAAATTTTCTTTGGGTCTTGATGATACCACCGCTGGTTTCATCCGTAGTCAGCTGCATTTTCCCGTGTGTCTTTCATGTTTTTTGTTGCTTGGGTTTTCCGTGTCTGCTCAATGAATTTTCTCACTCAAGTTGCATGCTTAATCTTGTTAAAGGGAAGAAATGGAATGATTTGGTGTTGGATTTGTGTGTTTGGGTCTAAAAATGCTTGAGCTATGATCAAAAGCTTGTTAAAAAACAGATTTCTGATTGCCGAAAGTCGCATGAAGCTGCGTTAGCTTTCATGTCTTTGATTTCTGTAACAATCCACAAGCTGGATTTTCTTACCTTGTTTGCATGCCGAATCTTGTGCCAATCATGGTTGTAGAGCATTTGATGAGGTTTGGGATTTTTTCTTGTTGGTAAATTTTGCCACTTCTCTGGTTTGATCACAAGCTGCAAAATTGCAGCAGGAAAATTGCAGAAGTAATGAAAGCTTCAGCTCTCGCTGCATACATGAAAATGCTTTTGAAATTTGCACTTTGACCCCTCAAGTCCCTCTTTGTTCTATAAAGGCCCAATAATGTTCTAAATTCTTGCAATCGGGTCCTAAAGTAGTTGCATTTTAACCTTTACTTGACTTTTTCTTTGCCCTTGGACCCTTGAAACTCTTAAAAATGTTTAATTAGGCTTGAGTGCTTGGCTAATGTTCGCAATTGAGTCCTTGGTAGCTTCAATTTTTCAACTTGATTGTTTGTTTGCTTTCATTAATTACCATGTTTTGTTAGGTTGTATTTAATGCATGAATTGGTGAACTTTGAGTCTAAATGAGCTTGTGTTTTTCCTATTTTCTTTAATTTCCCTAAATAAATTGGTTACTTGACCTTTTCTTGCTCTTGGACCTTTAAAGTTTTTAAAACGTTTCAATTGGCTTTGGGTTGATTGATTAATGGTTGCTATTGGGTCTTTAGCCTTTTGGCTATTTCAGAAATTTGATCAAGGTTTTACTTTTGCTTGGAAATTATGCATTACTTGATTATTTTTAAGTTGCAAGTGAGGAAGGATTCGATGTTTGATGGATTCCGATTGTCTTATTTACATTTTACCATTAAATTGGTGCATTAATCTTTTGTTTTGATGGTTTTAGCCCAAGTCATCCTTTTCTTTGGTGACTATAGCTCAAGTTAAGTGTTGTCCACCTTATTAGCACCACAAAAGGGGGCGGTATAATTTCTTTTATCCCTTTTTGTCTCTCCTACGTGATCCAACGTGCTACGTGAGAATTGCATGTCTACTTGCTTCCCTTGTTTTTCTTTAATTCCTTTCATTCATTTCATTTACGTTTGCTTTTATTAAGTTTTTTTTTATGGGGTATGTGTACACCTCTTGGCTTGTAATAGATAGGGTTTGGAGGAGCATTTGATGAAGACCTATTGAAGACGTGTGCCTAGCTAGCAAATGTAATAGGTTTATTAGTTTGGTTGTTTGCCTTTGTTGCTATGTGTTAATTTGCTTTATTAGGCTCTTGCGTCTAGTCGAGCATGCTAAGTGTTACGTGCTATGTGTTTATGAGTGTTTGGCATGTCTACTTGCTTTCTATAGTCGTGGATGAATGTGATGGATGAATGTACGTCACCACACTAGTCCAATGCTAGTTGTGGCTCATTTATAGAAAGGGCTAGTCCAATGCTAGACCCAATAGGCCATCCCCCTTTCACTAGTGCATACTTGCATGTTCACTACATTTCATGCATTTTTCTTAGTTTTATCATTTGGCATGCTCCTCCAATCCTTTTCCCCTCATTTTAGGCTTTTTGCACCTCATGCTAGTTATAGGGTATATTTGCTTGAAGAGTCCCCTTTCGATAAGGGAAACGAGCGAGTGTGGCTACAAAATAGCCTTAGCACGCTAGTTCTCCCTTCTAATCCAAGGGAAAATTAAAGTCACAAAGTTAGGAGTCCCCGTTCCCTTTTTGATGCATTCCTCTAGGGTTCATGCATTTCATTCATTCACTATCACATACACTTTTACTTTATATTCTATCCCTTTTTCCACATTCTCACTTCACACGACTTTAATTTTGCACGTTTTCACTCTACCACTCACACTTTATACAATATCACTCGCACACATGCACTTTATGTTATTTTCACATTATCATTTCTACTCACCTTACTTTGTAAATCCATTTGCACACTTCCACTTACCCACTATTATTTTTATTACTTTTTCACTACACACAAACCCACATTTCCACATGGCATGCATTCATTCCATTCATTTTTACGTCATTTAGGATCATGTGTGACCTCTCCAAAGGATCATTATTGAGCATACAATTAATGTGATTGGCACCACTCAAGCTTTGGAGAGAAATTTTACACCCCGATGTTCCCCTAGGTCTAGGTTTTACATTTCATATAGTCCTATCCAACATGCGATACATACCTTGGGTAGAAAAATTAGGAAAAGTGGGGCTAAGTCACGCAACTAGCTTTGGCTAGGGTAAGGGAGTGCCTTAGGCTCCGCCTTTGCCTTCTCCCTTATCAAATGTGACCCCCGATCCCATTCTTTGGTTACGAAGACCTAAAAGTTTTAAAAAGGGTTTATTTACTTTTTCATTCAAAAAAACAAAAATCATTTTTGGGTGACTTGGTACACCCTAACTCTATACCAAGTGGCGACTCCATTTTTTCATACAAAAACCCTTTTGAACTTTACTTGACCAAAACCGTCGCATTTCACAACCCCACGGTCTTTTCTTTCACTTCTACACACGTTCACACACACCACACACACTACTTCCACACTACTATCAAAAAGTGGGGCGCGACAGAATGAATGAAATGCAATGGTATGTTATGACTACCTACGTCGTTGGAGTGAATCTCCTTGACTTTCAAATGAATGGGGGACGCCCAAACTCATTGGTCGACCTTGGACTCGAGCCGGCAATGGGCTTGATCGGAAACTTGGGCGAGCCATGAGATATATAAGCTCGACCTAATGAGAGGTCTTGCTTGGCATACTCGTGGAGTATCGTCTTATAAATGACTTGTGGGCCCTGGAAGTGTACGGTGGACGGAGGGAAGTAAGTGGTGATCTACGAAAATGGAAATACCGACCCGGTTGACGGAGGGTCATCGCGGGAAGGTATACGAATGACATCGGCAAAGCGAGTGGAACTTAGCTCATGAGAGCTACTATATCCTTGAATTGTTTCTGATTTCTTTTCCTGCTTGAATGGTTGATTATTGAAATATCACGATTTTATTTAATAAATTTGGGATTGCTATTTGAACAATGTGCTTGCATGTGTGTTCTTGGCCTCACGAGCGTTTAGCTCACCCTATAGTTTTGTTTTCCTTAACAGGACCGAATCTCGGAGAAGTATGGCGAAACCCTTCGTTGTTCTTTTATTTAGAATTTCTACTATACTTTGGCTATGCCCTGGTTTGGGTTGTACTTTTGGAATTGAAATGTAAAAATTTGGGTCCTGACGTGTATTTAAAATTTAAGTCGTATTATGATTACCGTTGTACTGGTTACATGTTAAGTGACTTGTTAAGTTTGAACGCTTCCGCATTATTTGTATTCATGTTGCTCTTTTCGAAATGTTCGGTTTGGTTTTAAGTTGAATGGAATTGCACGAGTCCTGGCGAGAGCTGGACAGGCGTCCCGCAGATACCTTTGGTTCGCCTTAGGGAGATGTGGGGGCGTCACAGTTGGTATCAGAGCACTAGGTTAGAGGTCTATATGGGAGACATATTAGATACTCTACCTTTAAGACTCGATATGGGATGACTTAATCATACCCTAAGTGATACTTGAGGTAAGCTAGCAACTAAGTTAGTCCTACCTCAAGTGACAATTGGGATGAACCAACGATTAAGTTAGGCATGCATTGCAGGATATTGGAACTAGGTAGTGATTTAAGTTTCTAACCTGAAAAGTATCATTATTTTGCAGGGATGGATGACAGAAACGGAGCCCCGACAGCTAACGAGAATGGCCATGCGAATGGTCATTATGAGCCTCTTAGGACTATCTTCTACCGAGCTCTAGCGGGAGGAGCTCGAGTACGCTACTCACCATATGATAGATACCCTCGATGTTCGTGTAGGTTGAACTTCGCCTACCCGAACCATCTAGTGCTTGCTCTGGACGACGAGTGTCGTCAGTTGGTGGATGCCAACCGCGATCTACAGGCTGAGGTAGACGAGCTTAGGCAGATGGTTAGCGCTCAGGGTGAGCAGATTGCCGAGCTCGAGGAGGTAATTGAGGGTGAGGTAGCCACATCTGCAGTGGTTAATGAGGAGCTTCGGGATACTAGGGCTCGACTCACTAGGTTAGGACGGGATGTCCGTAACCGGGCTTTCGAGATCCTAGCTGATGCTACTAGATTGGTTGAGGACGCTATTGAGGTGATTCCTGATGCTGAGGAGGAGGATCCCGAGGTGGAGGTTTCTCCTGATAGCCCTGCTGTGGACTAGAATCTTAGTAGTTGACCCCTTTTGACTTTTGACTGGTACAGCTAGGACTAGTTAGGGTGACGCGAGTGTTGAGACCATTGTATTTTGCATGCTTGTGTGGCCTACTTTTAGACACTTGTTCTTACTTGTCTTCTGTGACTAAAAGTATACTTTTGAGCACTTGTGTGCTATATTTTTGTGAATTGTCCCTAACTTGCTAATTGTACGAACTTGACATGCTTATGAATGTAAATTATTGTTAATTTCAATGCTTTCTTGGTTGGTTCTCATTTTGATATATTTCTTCTTTTCCGCTTAAATTAATCTATTTCTTGCACTAGGCACATTTAGACTAATGGAAGGACTAAAGAGTGGTCGAGACCGTGGGCTAGCGTCTAGACAGGCCCAACCTCAGGGGGATGACCAGGGATCGGCAACTGGACCGACCCAGGGACAGGAAAACATTGAGGGTAACCAAGTGGCTACTGCCATCAATAGGATGACTGATATCTTAGAACGTCTAGTGGAGAGACAGGGTCCTGGACCATTTAACCAACCTGGGGGCCAGGATAGAGGAGATGATAGAGCCCTGGAAAGATTCTTAAAGTTTAACCCGCCTAAGTTTATGGGTGAACCTGACCCCGAAGTAGTGGAGAATTGGTTAGAGAGGATGACCAATATATTCGCCGCTCTATGTTACACTGAGGATAGGTGAGTGAACTTTTCTGCTTTCCAATTCGAGGGAATAGCTCGTGCTTGGTGGGATGCGATAAAAGGAAAATGGGAAAGAGTTCAAACCCCTTGGACTTGAGATAACTTTACGAGAGAGTTCAATGAGAAATTCCTTCCACCCTTAATCCAAGAAAAGAGGGAGGACGAATTCATTAAGTTAAAACAAGGAACCCTTACTGTAGCAGAGTATGAAGGGAAGTTCACTAAACTTTCCAAATACGCTCCCGAGTTAGTAGCCAATGAACGGAGGAGGATTAGGAGGTTTGTACAGGGACTTAATGTGGAACTTCAGGAGGGCCTGGTTGCAGCTCAAATCTCTACATTTACTGAGGCTTTAGAGAAAGCGCAAAGGGTTGAGAATGCGAGATTTCAAGTGAGGGATTTCCACAACAGAAAAAAGAATTTTCCTAGTCGTACTTCTGGACAAACCAGTAAGAATGTACACCCTTCTAAAATGGGAAGAGGAGAAGGAGGAACGAGGACTGCTGGAGCTTCTAGGGGAGCTCTATCTAGAGGAGGTCGTAGCGGGACGACTCAAGTTAGGAGGGCACCTTCTGTTGGATCGACTGTGACCCCTTAAGTTACATGTGGGTATTGTGGTAAATCCAACGATTCTGAGAACGATTGCTGGAGAAAGTTGGGAAAATGCTTACTGTGTGGGAGCGCTGAGCATCAAGTCGCAAATTGTCCGAAATCGCCAAAGACAGGGGAAAACCTGCAAAGGCCTGAAAAATCGACCTCTAAGCAGACCAGTGCCGGAGAGAGTCGACCGAAAGTACCGGCTAGGGTCTACGCATTGGACTATCCACAGGTCCCAGAGGCGACCGAGGTGGTTGAAGGTACAATTCCACTCTTTCACCGCCTAACTAGGGTTTTAATTGATCCGGATGCAACACACTCTTTTGTAAACCCTGATTTCATGAGTGGAATAGACTTGAACCCAATTAAGTTACCGTATGACTTGGAGGTTAAAACACCCACTGGGGGCAAAAGTCTAATTGCTAATCTGGTGTATAAGAATAGTGAAATCTGCGTGAAGGAAAGAAAATTGCTAGCCAATTTGATAGGTTTAGCGATTAAAGGATATGATGTGATCCTAGGAATGGATTGGTTAGCCCGTTATAATGCCCAACTGAATTGTAGAACGAAAATTGTAGAATTGTGTATTCCAGGGGAGGCAACCCTGAAATTGGATGTGAGGGGTAAGTTAGCTTCGTCTGCACTTATTTCAGGAATCCGGACTAGAAAATTGTTAAATAAGGGAGCTCAAGAATATTTGGCTTTTCTTATTAATACCCCTAGCGATAAGGTGAATCTGGAGGACACACCGGTAGTGAAAGAATTTTTCGATGTTTTTCCTGAAGAATTGGAGTCTCTACCCCCGGAATGGGAAATAGCTTTTAAAATTGATGTAGTTCCAGGAACAGCACCTATCTCAAGGACTCCATATAGGATGGCTCCAGCTGAATTGAAGGAGTTGAAGTTACAATTACAGGATTTGTTGGAACGGAGTTTTATACGAGAGAGTGATTCCCCGTGGGGAGCCCCAGTTTTGTTTGTAAAGAAGAAATATGGGAGTTTGAGGTTATGTGTAGATTATCGAGGCTTAAATGATGTTACGATTAAGAATAAATACCCGCTACCCCACATTGATGAACTGTTTGACCAATTGTAAGGGGCGGTAGTGTTTTCAAAGTTGGATCTAAGGCAGGGTTACTATCAATTGAGGATTTTGGAGAAGGACATACCTAAAACTGCTTTTAACTCGAGGTATGGGCACTTCGAGCTTGCAGTGATGCCTTTTGGGTTAACCAATGCACCTGCCGCTTTCATGGATTTAATGCATAGGGTTTTTAAACCTTACTTGGATCAATTTGTGGTGATCTTCATTGATGATATTTTGGTGTATTCTAAGATTGTGAAGGATCATGAGAAACATTTGAGAATTGTTTTACAAATCTTGAGGGAACATCAATTATATGCCAAGTTTAGCAAGTGTGAATTCTGGCTAAAAGAAGTGACTTTCTTAGGGCATATAATTTCTAAGGATGGGATTAAAGTGGATCTAACTAAAGTTGAAGCTGTTTCGAAATGGAAACGACCGGAAAACCCTACCGAGGTTCGGAGTTTTATAGGATTGGCAGGGTATTACCGAAGATTCATCCAGAATTTTTCGAAAATTGTTGGGCCTATGACTGAGTTGTGAAAAATTTATATGGAGTCCTAAGTGTGAAGGAAGTTTTCAGGAATTGAAAAGACGATTGACAAGAGCGCCTGTGTTAGGTTTGCCAAACGGAAAAGATAGTTTTGTGGTTTACACAGATGCTTCTAAGGAAGGTTTGGGATGTGTTTTGATGCAAAATGATAAAGTGATAGCATATGCCTCTAGGAAATTGAAACCACATGAAGGAAATTATCCGACTCATGATTTGGAGTTAGCGGCTGTGGTCTTTGCTTTGAAGAAATGGAGACACTGTTTGTACGGAGTAACATTTGAGGTTTTTACAGATCACAAAAGTCTTAAGTACTTATTTTCTCAAAAGGAGATGAATTTGAGGCAACGTAGATGGATGGAATTTCTGGAAGATTATGATTGTACGATTAAGTACCATCCTGGGAAGGCCAATGTAGTGGCCGATGCTTTGAGCCGTCAGGTACAAATGGCTGGATTGATGGTTAAGGAATTTCAATTTTTGGAGGAAGTTAGCTATTGAAATCCTCGATTAGAACCAAGGAAAGTAATTTTGGGAAACATTGTAATAACCTCCACTTTATTGGAACGCATTAAGGAATCTCAGAAAAAAGACCCTGAAGTGCAAAAGTTGGTGGAGAAAACTAAGATGGGAGACAAGACGGATTTCAATTTGGGATCAGATGGAATATTGAGATTTCGAAATCGGATAGTAATACCAAAGGATGAAACACTTAAGAAGGAAGTTTTGGAGGAAGCACACCGATCGAAGTTTACGGTACACCCTGGAGGGAATAAAATGTACCAAGACTTGAAAAGTCTATATTGGTGGAAAAATATGAAGAAGGAAATTGCCCAATTTGTTCAGACATGCTTGGTTTGTCAACAGGTTAAAGCCGAGCATCAAAGACCATCAGGACTTTTGCAACCTCTAGAAATACCTGAGTGGAAATGGGAAAATATTACCATGGATTTTGTATCAGGCTTACCAAGGACACAGAGAGGCCATGACGCCATTTGGGTGATAGTGGATAGATTGACTAAATCGGCTCATTTTCTACCAATTAGCATGAAATACCCGTTAGAGAAGCTGGCCAGGTTGTACTTGGACGAGATCATTAGACTACATGGTATACCTGTGAGTATTGTGTCAGATAGGGATCCAAGATTTGTTTCGAGATTTTGGCAAAAGATGCAAGAAGTATTGGGGACTAAATTAAACTTTAGTACCGCCTATCATTTTCAGACTGATGGACAATCTGAAAGAACAATTCAGACCCTTGAGGACATGTTAAGGACTTGTGTATTGGATTTTGGAGAGAGTTGGAGTAAGCTTTTGACTTTAGTGGAATTTGCCTATAACAATAGTTTCCACTCTTCTATTCAAATGGCTCCATATGAAGCACTTTATGGTCGGAGGTGTAGATCCCCGATTTGTTGGGATGAAGTAAGTGAACGAAAAATTTTAGACCCGACTACCGTATCTTGGATTGAGGAAGCTAATGAAAAGGTAAAGTTGGTACGGCAAAGGATTCAAACCGCTCAGAGTAGACAAAAAAGTTATGCCGACAATCGGAGAAAGGATTTGGAGTTCACTGTTGAAGATATGGTATTTCTTAAGATTACGCCTTTAAAAGCAAGTTTGATGTCCGGAAAAGGGAAGAAACTACAACCAAGGTTTGTAGGGCCTTATAAGATTATTCAACGAGTTGGGAATGTAGCCTATAAGCTGGAATTACCGCCGAGCTTATCTCGAATTCATAACGTGTTCCATGTGTCCATGCTTAAGAAATATCATCCAGACCCTTCTCATGTTTTACAACCGGAGAGTGTTGAGATCAATGAAACCCTGACCTATGAGGAGAGACCGGTAAAACTTCTGGATCGAAAGGTGAAGGAATTGAGGAACAAGCAGATACCACTAGTGAAAGTTCTGTGGAAGAACCACGGAGTAGAGGAAATAACATGGGAAGTCGAAGAGACAATCAGAGAGAAGTATCCAGACTTGTTCATCAACCAAGGTAAATTTCGAGGACGAAATTTTCTTAAGGGGAAGAGGATGTGAGAACTCGTAAAAACTATTATTTTTAAGCCTAATCTATGGCTTAATAAATTATTTAATTAGATTTTTGCCACGAGAAATATTTTCTAGTCTTATTAGACCTAAATACATGGTAATATAATTTCGTTATATTTTTAAAGTGACTCGTTTCAAAAATTAATTTCCTGGAGCGCGTTTAGTAAAAATAGTGAATAGTGCTTGGAGATTTTATCCGCGTAGGAGCACAATAAGATTGGAATATTGGAGACTTGTACTATGGTCCTAAAATAGGTAATCTTATGAATAAATACTCAAGTGATAGTTAGTAGTACAATCGTTATAAGAAATTCTCGGAGGTTTCGCGTTATAGCGTTAAAATTGACGGTACGCGTTTTCACACACGCGACTTTATTTGAGGGACTTTAGACCCTTATTTCGGGACAATTAAGAGTGAATAATATTTACATGAATATAAGTGCATTAGAGGTTTAGTGCACTAGTGAACCAAACGCGCGAGAAAACGAGCCCTAACCGCGCCAAACGCACCCTAATATGAGTTGACTAATGGGTGATTTGTGGCCACAAGTTAGTATCTTCTCTTGGAAGCTTAAAAATCTGATCACACTCTCTCTCCTCCTTCCCAAGAGTGCCGACCAGCCCTCTCTCCCTCTCTAAGTCCATTGTTTCAAAATTTTACCTCACAAATCTCACTCAAACCACTACCAAATCATCTCCAAATTCAACCAAACTTGCACCATATTTAGCTTAACACTAGGAGATCATTTTGAGCTGCAAAAGGGTGCTGGAAATCACGGTTTCTTGGAGCATTTTCAGGGCCAAAAATTCTGATCTAGTACATTAAGAAGGTATAACATGATCCATCACCTTAAACTTGATTTATAGTAGTAGATATGCATCTCTAAGTACTTGCATGTAAGTAGATGACTTGATATTATTGGAAAAATGTGAAAGTGGGCTCTATGAACTCCCACTCTTGGGTTGTTGCTGATTTAATGATTGATGGTGGATATATTGTTGGTTTAGTGGTTAAAATGATGGATTAATGGTGTGTAATTGATAGAAACTTCATTGGTTGCAAGAAGCAAAAGTTTCCGATTTTGCCCCTGCCTTGTTTGGCCATTTTAAGACCAATTTTAAATGATCTAATGGCTTGAATCTGATGTTTATATGACGTATTAGATGTGTGAAAATTTTTATTGGAAAATATTGAGGTTTGGTTGGGCAAATGAATTTTTTTTGTGAAACTAGCAAATCTGGAAACTGTTCACGTATGGCTTTGAATAGCGGTAGTGTTTCGGCCATAACTCTGTCCTCGGATGTCGAAATCACGTGCCATCAGTGGCGTTTGAAACTAGACATTCCAAGCTTTAATTTGAGATAAAATGCACATTCTGATTCTATGTGAGTGAGCCGAACCAAACGTTTTAAGATCGCTGTCCTGTCGCTCTGTTCAACTGGAATGAAGTGATAATGTGGCAAATTGATGCCCAATTTTGAACTAGTTGGGTGCCAAATTTTGAAATGATTTCTTCTGTGATATTATAGCCCTATGAATGTATTTTTCAACGACATAAAGCATGCTCCATTCTGAGTTAAATTGACTGAGTTGTGACCAAAACAAGAGGACTGCCCTGTTTTGGAAAAAACGTAATACTTATTAATTGGGACTGGTTTGGGACAAAACTTGGGAGTGATCTTATTAATTGAAGTTCTTGATGCTAAACACTTACCAAAGGTATCATGGATGTATCTTAAACCTTTATTTCACAAATGAACCATGGTTGGATAGCTTTCTTGATTAAACGATTTGAATTGGGAAATGAAGTCAAAAGACAGGTTGCCTTAGAAATTCTCCTGAACTTTGGATGATTAATTAACTACCTTCCCGAAGGTAGTTTTCCCTGAATTTTGATAGAGCGATACCTTTCATAAAGGAGTAACATACTGCAAAATTTTATACCAATCCAAGTTCGTTTTGATACTTAGCTAAGGTTCCAATTTTGGAAACTCAAATCTGGAAATTGTTCACCAGACTCCAATTCGAGCTACCGTATTTCGGTGCTCGAAACTCCAATTCTCAATCCGCTTGTTCTGACATAAACCTTACTTACACCTCTAATTGAGTTATAAATTCAAGGGCTAGTTTGCAACGAGTGAATTCTGCCAAATTTCCAAAGTTAACGAAAAACCAACCTTAGCTCAATCCTGAACATTCTGGAACAGTGATTTCAAGCTCATTTTTGAGTACTTTCCACTTAGATTCATGGAAAAGTGTTTTCTAAGAACTTTTAACACTTTCCAAAAGGTTTCCAACGGTATAAAGTTTTCCAATTTTGGGCTTATATCGAGAGAGGTACGAATTTTCAAATATTTATAATAAAACTGAAATTTTTCAATTTTCAAGGCAAATGAGTTTTTCCAAAAACTCTTAATTCTCTTAGATTATTCAAACGTTTTGCCCTCGATTTTCATGATAAAAACTCAATTAATATTGTACTTAATAAAACGCAAGTTGAACCTCGATTTACGAGTAATTAAGATTCATTTTCATGAAGTATTCTTTAGATTCTTTAGTGTACAATCTTCCTTGATAATTGGGATATTTGAGTGATTATCCACTATTATCTGCCCAGGTGCACACGAAGACCTTCAAGAGGATCTTACAGTGGACACTTGAACTTCCAGAAAATAATTCTTATTGAATTGCTCAATGAGTGTCAAGTGTGTGAATCCTTGATACCTGCTTGATTGTGGTAATTGTTGGAGATTTTAAAAATAAGGACGGGTGTGTACTTTATCACACTCGTTCTAATTTCAAATGAATGAAATGTATTGAATGAATGAATGAATAAAATGCAATGGTATGTTATGACTACCTACGTCGTTGGAGTGAATCTCCTCGACTTTTAAATGAATGGGGGACTCCCAAACTCATAGGCCGACCTTGGACTCGAGCCGGCAATGGGCTTGGTCGGAAACCTGGACGAGCCATGAGATATATAAGCTCGACCTAATGAGAGGTCTTGCTTGGCATACTCGTGGAGTATCGCCTTATAAATGACTTGTGGGCCCTGGAGGTGTACGGTGGACGGATGGAAGTAAGTGGTGATCTACGGAAATGAAAATACCGATCCGGTTGACGGAGGGTCATCGCGGGAAGGTATACGAATGATATCGGCAGAGCGAGTGGAACTTAGCTCCTGAGAGCTACTATATCCTTGAATTGTTTCTGATTTCTTTTCCTGCTCGAATGGTTGATTATTGAAATATCACGGTTTTATTTAATAAATTTGGGATTGCTATTTGAACAATGTGCTTGCATGTGTGTTCTTGACCTCATGAGCGTTTAGCTCACCCTATAATTTTGTTTTCCTTAACAGGACCGAATCTCGGAGAAGTATGGAGAAACCCTTCGTTGTTCTTTTGTTTAGAATTTCTACTATATTTTGGCTATGCCCTGGTTTGGGTTGTACTTTTGGAATTGAAATGTAAAAACTTGGGCCCTGACGTGTATTTAGAATTTAAGTCGTATTATGATTACCGTTGTACTGGTTATATGTTAAGTGACTTGTTAAGTTTGAACGCTTCCGCATTATTTGTATTCATGTTGCTCTCTTCGAAATTTTCGGTTTGGTTTTAAGTTGAATGGAATTGCTCGAGTCCTGGCGAGAGTTGGGCAGGCATCCCGCGGATACCTTTGGTTCGCCTTAGGAAGATATGGGGGCGTCACAGGATTGGCTTGTTAAGTGTGAAATAAACGTCTATTGTTGGGGACTTTAGATATGTATATTGGGTAGGAATATCAAAAGTAGTTGATTTCCTCTTGAGCCTAGCTAACTCGAGTGGTGAATTATCATATTTTCGGATTCCTGTACCCGAATACCAAAGAGTGATATCTTTATGATAAGTCGATATTCCGAATAATATGAGAGTAAGTTTGAATGGCCAAACCCAAGGCACGGGGGATGCGAATAGTTTGGATTTAGGATATATTGAAGATAGTAGTGAAATTGGGAACCCGTATTCTTTACGCGTACGTACTTGGTTGTATTTCGTCAAGTCGTGATTAAGTGTGGTGCTTGAACAATACCTAGGGTTAATGTCCTATAGGATGTGTGAATTGCTATGATATGTATATAAAGAAAATATGTTATTTTCGATGTGTTTTATTAGTTCTCATTTATGATTTGAAAATGCTTTTATCGGCCTATATAACTTCGTTATTTTACTTATACTTATATAGGAAAAGAGGTATGGAGGGTAGACGGAGTCAAGGACGTGGAACTACCCGAGGACGCGGTTCTACCCGTGGCCGTGGGGCTAGACAAGCACAAGAACCAGTACGGAAACCTAGAGAGGAGAGAGGTGAAACGGTTGAACCATAACTTGGACCCTGAGCTGAAGGGAAGGACCAGGTAGCACCGGCAATTCAGCAAATGATCAATATACTTGCTCGACTGGTAGAGCAGCTGGGTCAAGCCCCTGTTAATCAATCCAGGGATCCTGAAGTGGGACAAGATAGGGCCCTAGAGAGATTCCAAAAATTCTCTCCTCCTAAGTTTCTGGGAGGGCCGGACCCTGAGGCGGCTGAGAGGTGGTTAGAGTCGATGATCAATATTTTCGTTGTCTTAAACTATATGGAGGATGGGCAGGTGCATTTCGCTGTATTTCAATTTGAAGGACTAGCTAGGGCCTGATGGAACATGATTCGAGCTAAATGAGAGAGAGAGGGAACTGCCTAGACCTGGTTAAATTTGATGTGGGAGTTTAATGAGAAATATCTGCCGCCAATAGTTCAGAAGAATAGGGAGGATGATTTTATTAAGTTTCGTCAAGGAACTTTGAGTGTATCAAATCATGAAACTATCTAAATTTGCTCCCGAATTGATATCTACGGAGCAACGAAGGGTAAGAAGGTTTGTCCAGGGACTAAATGTGGAAATACAGGAGGCTTTAGCGACGGTGCAAATTAATACTTTTACGGAGATTTTGGAGAAAACCCAGAGAATAGAAATTGCTAGGGCACAAGTAAGGGCTTTTCATGCAAAAAGGAGAGGTGTACCTGGTGGAAGTCAAGGGCAGGGACAAGGTGATCTAAATATGCCACCCTCTAAGGTGAGTCGAGGGGATGGTGGTAGGCAAATTTTAGGGACACCTAAGAAAATTACTCTAAGTGGAGCTTCGAGTGGAAAGGGACAAGCAAGAAATGCCTCGTAAGGAGGTCAGACCTCAATCCCTCGAGTATCTTGTGAGTACTGTGGAAAGACCAATCATACTGAGGATGATTGTTAACGAAAGGCACGAAAATATTTATGGTGTGGTAGTGCCGAGCACCAACTTGCAACTTGCCCCCATAGGTCATACCTAAACATTGAATAAGCAAATGTAGGAAGGACTAAACCAAGGGTACCAGCTAAAGTGTACTCCTTGGACCAATAGCAGTACCTGAACCATCAAAGGTAATAGAAGGTATGAATCGTGTTTTCCATTGTTTAGTTAAATTGTGGCTACGGTGAAACCTAGGAGCTAGAAACGGATATGCAAGGGAAATACCCTAAGTTGTTTACGATTAAATGTATGAATTTCGAGGTCGAAATTCTCTTAAGGGGGAGAGAGTGTGAGGACTTATAAAATCTCTTATATTTTTCTTAAAATCCCCTTTTATTTGGAAATTATTACTTTAGACTAGCCTTACTACTCAATCACCCCATAATAAGTGCAAATGAACATAATATTAAGGATTTTTCCTTTCGTTTTCAAGTTATCGCAAATTAGGGTTTTTACGTCTTTTCATAGGTGATTATTCGGTACGGAGTGTGCATTAAATTTGGTGATTAAAAGTGAGTTTTAGATGATATTAAGTGTGTGATTAGAAGTGATAATAATAAGTTAGTGAATTATATGATAAAACCCTAGTATACGCGATTTAAGGAAAATCGACTCAAACCGACGAGTATTGTTCACTACCGATTGAATACACCACTTGACCACCATTTCATTAACTTAATCTCATTGTTATTAGAGCCAAAATATCATGCCATAATCAGCATGTGATGGCCGAAATTCTTGACTAAGAAAGCCAAGGAAAAAAAATTTGGAAGCTAATTTCTTGGTGACAAGTGGAAGCAATCTAACTATCTTTGACCGAACCTAAGAGCAACTAATTTCTACCATATTTATCACCAAAAAACCACTCAAATTGCTCTTCATTCCATCATACCATCAGTGAGAGAGAGGGAGAAAAATAAGAGAAAGAAAGCATCAATCCATCTTGGGTTTTGCTTGATTGAGTGAGAAAACAAGAAAACTAAATCGATTAACTTGCAAATTGAGAGTTTGGGAAGCTTAGGGAGCTAAATTTCACAAGAAAAGGTGAAGGATAACTCTTTCAAGCCCTTTTATTGAGGTATATTGGTTGTCCATCATCTTTAGTTCCTTTATTCTTGCTTAAGTTGCTATACAATTCATATTTGTGGTTGATTGATAGCAATGCAAGTAGTTGTGATGATTTTTGGAGAATTGGTAAGTTAGGGTTTTGTATTATTCAGCCATACTTCATCTTGTTTAGATGGAATATGCTGTGAATAAGTGTAGACAAGGAGGTGAAGTGGTGTTTCAAGCTAGAATTGTGAAGATTAGCACTTGTATTCATGAATTCCGGTTTTCGTTTTGTAATTCCCCTGTTCTAACTGGTTCTGTTTGACCATGATGGAGGTTGAATTAGCCTTAGTACAAAACATAAAAGTTGTAGAGAATGATGTTTTATAGCTGTTTGTAAAATTTCAGCTCAATTCGAGCACTGTAGTATGTGAAAAGACAAAAATACCCCTGACTGCCATAGGTAGAGCTCTGTGGACAGTGTTGACATTTCACCAATATAACCGCATCTGTTCACCCTGATACTGGAAGTATTAAATACAAAAATAGATACACTAAAGAAACCAGAATCAAAATTCCCTAATGATATCTCGGCACCTCATTTTCAACCTAGAAGTTTGACAAGAGAAAAAGAACAAGAGTTAATTCAAAATATTAACAATCAAAAAACAAATAATACAGATAATATATTAAATAAGATATCTCAATCATTGCAAAATCTAAATGCACCTCAAACTTTAAAAATAAATACCTTAGAAAAAATAATAGAAGAAGAAAATTCATCTGAAAAGTCATCTGAAGAATCAATAAATTACGAAAATGAAGAAGATATGATTTTACCATTAGAAAATCAATTTGAAGAAAACAAAGATAGTCAAATAAATAAAATAAGAAGAAGAATTTATAATAAAGGTAATACCAAAGACTGGCAAGTAATTAGTACTAGAAATTATTATCCAAGACCTAACCCTCCGGATATTCAATATGAAGAAAGATCAAAATTTCGTACTACTAAATATGATGGAGATTCAATTTATGAATGGAATATAGATAGTAAAGCAGAATATGAAGTATTAAATAATTTGCAAAAAATGGGAATGGCTAGATTAGCTTATAAAATAAAAAATATTCAAGAAAGAAGCATTACAACATTATTAGTTTCAGGATTTACTTGACAATTAAAAAATTAGTGGAATAATGCTCTAACACTTCAAGATAAATTATCAATATTAGATCATACACAAGAAATTGAAGATGATCAAGGAAATATTCAAATACAGTCAGATGCTGCAGAATTTTTAATTGTAACTATAGTAATGTATTTTATAGGAAATCCGAAAGAAAAATTAAACTCTAATAAAACATTCTTAACAAATTTAAGGTGTCCAACTTTATCAGACTTTAGATGGTACAAAGATATGTTTTTAACTAATATATTAAGAAGACCAGATTGTAATGCTTCATTTTGGAAAGAAAGATTTATAACAGGATTACCAAGTTTATTTTCACAAAGAATAATGGATAGTTTACAGAAAGAAATGGGAACATACGTTATTTCATTTGAAAATATTACTTTTGGACAATTATTCGCTTTTGTAAAAAAGGAAGGATTAATGTTATGCTCAGAACTAAGACTTCAAATAAAATATGGTTCAAAAACTAAAGAAGTAGGTTCATTCTGTGATGCATTCGGAATTAAACGAATAAAATCACCATCTGCATATAAAAAGAAAGTTAAAAAATATAATACCCAAAAAAGACAAAAATATAAAAGACCTAAAGAAAATAAACCAGAGAGAACAAGAAAATTTATTAAAAAAAAAATTGTTCGTTATAAATGTGGAAAAATAGGACATAAAGCAAACGAATGTAAATTAAAAGAAAAAATTACTGAAATTTGTGCACAAGAAGAAGAAATTAATAAATTTATTAATAAATGAAAAAGATCAAAGTTCTGAAGAAGAATATTATGATGATATATCCAGTACAGAAAGTGAAGAAAATTGTAATTGCTCTAATACTCCTAAATATATAAATGTTATAACTAAAAAAGAAGATAAAGAATTTTTATTAGATATAATAGAAAAAATTGAAGATCCAATAGCTAAAAAGGAATATTTAGAAAGACTGAAAAGTTTAATTATTCAAGAGGATAAAATGCCAAAGATAATAGAACCTTTTAGTATTTCGAAATTAATAGACAAATATCCAAATATAAATATAATGAAAAAAGAAACTACTAAAGATCTTCAATCAGAAATTAATAATCTTAAAATACAAGTAAAACAAATACAACAAGAAATAATAGAATTAAAAACAAAAGATTTAGAAATAGAAGCAAAAATAACATTAATAAATAATCAGTCATCAACCTCTAATTCTAAAACAGAAGAAATATTAATATCAGAAAAACCAGTAGAAGAAGCTCAATATTTAAACACTATAGAAAAAATGACATTTCAAAAATGGTTTGCTTTAGTAACCATTACAGTAGAAGATTTTAAAGAAACCTATGTAACTCTAATAGATAGCGGAGCTGATGCAAGTTGCATTAAAGAAGGAATAATTCCTACTAAATATTGTGAAAGAACAAAAGAAACATTAATGGCAGCAAATGGAGAAAATTTACAAGTAAGATATAAATTTACAAAAGGATCAATATGTAATAATGAATATTATATCAAACATAATTTTATAGTTGTAAAAAATATAAACCATGATGTAATATTTGGAACACCTTTTTTAATTCAAATTTATCCATTTTTAGTAAGCCATGAAGGAATTTCAATAAATATAATGGAAAAAATTATTATTTTTAAATTCTTAACTCCAATAAAACAAAGAGAATTACAGACTTTACAAACCTCTTCTATTTATAAAACAATAAACACTATTACGAAAGTACAACAACATATAAGTTATATTAAGGAAGAAAAATCTTATTTAAAAATTGAAGAACAATTAAAAGAAATTAAAACACAAAAAAGAATATCAGAATTAGAAGAACTATTACAAAAAGAAATTTATGCAGATATTCCTAATGCTTTTTGGGATAGAAAACAACATATGATAAAATTACCTTATGAAAAAGATTTTAATGAAAAGAATATTCCAACAAAAGCTAGACCAATACAAATGAATTCTGATTTATTAGAATTTTGTAAAAAAGAAATAAAAATATTAATAGATAAAGGATTAATAACACCTTCAAAATCACCTTGGAGTTGTGCTGCATTTTATATAATGAATCAAGCTGAAAAAGAAAGAGGAGTTCCAAGATTAGTTATAAATTACAAACCTTTAAACAAAGTTTTACAATGGATTAGATATCCTATTCCTAATAAAAAAGATTTGCTTAATAGATTATTTAATGCAAAAATCTTTTCAAAGTTCGATTTAAAATCAGGATATTGGCAAATAATAGTAGACCCAAACGATAGATATAAAACAGCATTCACAACACCTTTTGGACATTATGAATGGAAAGTAATGCCATTTGGATTAAAAAAATGCACCATCAGAATTTCAAAATATAATGAATGATATTTTTAATCCTTATAACTCATTCAGTATAGTTTATATTGATGATGTTTTAATATTTTCTGAATCAATAGAACAACATTTTAAACATTTGAATATATTTCTAAAAGTAGTTAAGAAAAATGGATTAGTAGTTTCTGCTCCAAAAATGAAATTGTTTCAAACTAAAATAAGATTTTTAGGACATAATATATATCAAGGAACAATAAAACCTATTAATAGAGCTTTAGAATTTGCTACTAAATTTCCAGATGAAATAAAAGATAAAAATCAATTACAAAGATTTTTAGGATGTTTAAATTACATAGCAGATTTCTTTCCAAAATTAAGACAAGAATGTTCTATATTATTTAATAGATTAAATAAAAATCCAAAACCATGGACAGATGAACATACTCAAAAAATAAAATATTTAAAGGAAAAAAAATAGTCATTACCATGTTTATGTCTACCTCATCCTAAAGCATTCATGATTGTTGAAACAGATGCATCAGAATTAGGATATGGAGGAATATTAAATCAAAGAATAGATAATTCAAAAGAAGAATTAGTCAGATTTCTTTCAGGAACATGGTCTGATCCTCAGAAAAATTATTCAACAATTAAAAAAGAAATTTTATCCATAGTTTTATGCATATCAAAATTTTCAGATGATTTATACAATAAGAAATTTTTAATTAGAATAGACTGTAAATCTGCAAAAGAGATTTTGCAAAAAGATGTTCAAAATATAGTTTCCAAACAAATATTTGCGAGATGGCAAGCTATTTTATCTGTGTTCGATTTCGAAATTGAATTTATTAAAGGAGAAAATAATTCTTTACCAGATTTTCTTACTCGAGAATTTTTACAAGGACATGGATCGTGAATATACAAATTACCTGAGAACCCAAAGAGATTCTCCTAAATTACAAAACAAAGAAGCAGTTCTACAATCCAGAGGTTATCAGTATTCCATACAGACTAAAGACGGACGACAACTTATTCCAGTCTACCAGATTCCAAAATATGATACAGTTAAAATACACAAAAGTCCTTATGCAACCCTTACTCCAAAAGAGAGAGTTTTTCTCATTCAGAGAGAAATTCAGAGAAACCTTATCAGAATTCAAGTCTTTTCAAGAGCTGGAAGAAATGAGCAAAATCCTCAATATGGAGAAATCCTTCAATATTACAAGAATCAAAATAAACAGTTATCTAACCAATTAAAAGATGTTATTTACTGATTTTGCAGGAAAATGGAATTCAAAAGCAGGAAGTTCCAGGCCAAAGACTCCTCAGGATTATGAAATGAGTCTAACCCCGGTAACTCAAAATAGATTTCAAATTTTACAAGACTTCCCAGCATTGACCTATAGTCAAGCTGCTTGTACTCCAACTTCCTCTCAAATAAGACCAATTCAACAAATACCAAAATCCCCAGAAAAATCCACAGAAAATACCTATTTTACAAAGCCATTTACCCAACACATTACTCTAACCAGATTTCAAGAAGTACCTCTATATTCTACACTTAATCAAATTACTCAAAGAATCTTTCCTCCAAAATGCTTTTGGCAACCAGATGATTCCTCAAAGAATTTGGATTACTAAGAATTAATTCTTACAGACACCGAGTCTGTAGAAATATTCCCTATTCCAGACAGAAAAAATCCAAATATAATCAGCCATTCGAAATGTATAATAAAGAAAGTTTGTTCTCCAAATGAATGGATTTCTCTTTATTCTAAAAAATCCTTTTCAATAAGATTTATTCCAGATGGATTCACATATCAAGATTACAAAATGGCATGGTATCGTGCTTTTCTTTTTAGACCATTCAATCACTCTTGATTTTTACATTCAAAGAAAGTTGTAGCCGCGAATTTCCAATTTGGTTCAATCACTGGTGGAAATGGTTTGGGCCCCAACCAGAAATTCTACCTCCAAATGTGCTAATGGGATTTCAGACTTATCTAAAAAGAGCAAAGGGGGAAGAATATACAAGACCAGTTTTATTTCATATGGAATTCAAAGTACCATGGATTTTTTGCTGGAGTTTTAAGATTCATCAAGAACTAGAAAAACCACTTCCAATGTCATTAGTCAGAGAATTCAAAATTAAATGGTGGACAGGATTCAATCAAGAATTCGGAGATCAAGTTAATGTCATCAGATTCCTAACCACAGGAGACAAACTCAAATGGACAAAACAGCTACCTACTCCAATACCTACTACAACAACTTCTCCACCAACTCCAACTACTATGGCACCAACTCCAACCACTACTCCAATAAAGAAAGAAAAAGAAAAAGATACCGAGATAGCATCCGAGGCAATTTCAAATGACTTTCTGATGAAAAAGATGATACAAGATCCAAGACTACTCAAAGAATATTTGGACTATTTGCAAAAGCAGGATAAGAAAGAAGAAACCGACAAAATTAACGAGTCAGTAGATTCATCCGAATCAACTTTTGATCCTTTCGGAGGACCCTGCGGGCAAGATCCAAATGACTTTTGAAAAAGATGTCGGCCACAAATAAAGAAAGGCAAATGAAATTCAAATGAAGATGAAATGAGAAGACCCGAGCCTCTATAAATAGAATCAAAATTCAGAAAAAAGGCATCGGCGGAAAAAGATCAGTGAAAAATTCCCTTCTTTTGTACTACACCCAATCCCTTTCCAAGTTCAACCACTCCTTTGTATTCAAGTATCTTTACTTTCAATTTTAATAAGAAGATTCAAAGGTTTTTGCATCTATCAAAGCTTCCGTTGTCTGCAACTCAAAATTTTGTAAGTCTTATTGCTTATGATCATTACTAATTTGATTGGCCTGGGTAGTTAATTTTTCTTTATATTCTGATTCTAACTGAAAAAATCAAATTCTTTTTTCAGTATTTTCCTCATCGTCAAAATCTTCTTGTAAATATTTATGATTTATTATCTTTTATTTCATCTGGAAATTTAGTAGCAAATTCTAAAGCTCTATTAATAGGTTTTATTGTTCCTTGATATATATTATGTCCTAAAAATCTTATTTTAGTTTGAAACAATTTCATTTTTGGAGCAGAAACTACTAATCCATTTTTCTTAACTACTTTTAGAAATATATTCAAATGTTTAAAATTTTGTTCTATTGATTCAGAAAATATTAAAACATCATCAATATAAACTATACTGAATGAGCTATAAGGATTAAAAATATCATTCATTATATTTTGAAATTCTGATGGTGCATTTTTTAATCCAAATAGCATTACTTTCCATTCATAATGTCCAAAAGATGTTGTGAATGCTGTTTTATATCTATCGTTTGGGTCTACTATTATTTGCCAATATCCTGATTTTAAATCGAACTTTGAAAAGATTTTTGCATTAAATAATCTATTAAGCAAATCTTTTTTATTAGGAATAGGATATCTAATCTATTGTAAAACTTTGTTTAAAGGTTTGTAATTTATAACTAATTTTGGAACTCCTCTTTCTTTTTCAGCTTGATTCATTACATTAAATGCAACACAACTCCAAGGTGATTTTGAAGGTGTTATTAATCCTTTATATATTAATATTTTTATTTCTTTTTTACAAAATTCTAATAAATCAGAATTCATTTATATTGGTCTAGCTTTTGTTGGAATATTCTTTTCATTAAAATTTTTTTCATAAGGTAATTTTATCATATGTTGTTTTCTAACCCAAAAAGCATTAGGAATATCTGCACAAATTTCTTTTTGTAATAGTTCTTCTAATTCTGATATTCTTTTTTGTGTTTTAATTTCTTTTAATTGTTCTTCAATTTTTAAATAAGAAGATTCAAAGGTTTTTGCATCTATCAAAGCTTCCGTTGTCTGCAACTCAAAATTTTGTAAGTCTTATTGCTTATGATCATTACTAATTTGATTGGCCTGGGTAGAAGTGCAAGAAATCCATTCATTTGGAGAACAAACTTTCTTTATTATACATTTCGAATGGCTGATTATATTTGGATTTTTTTGTCTGGAATAGGGAATATTTCTACAGACTGGGTGTCTGTAAGAATTAATTCATAGTTATATAAATTAGTTTGAACATTTATTTGTGGTGTATTATAGACATCATTTATTCCTATTTTTGTAATATAGAATGATAACCAAGTAAAGAAAGGAAAATCAAATTTTCTTTTTTCTAATTCATCTTTCCATTCTAATATTAATTTTTCTTTATATTCTGATTCTAACTGAAAAAACCAAATTCTTTTTTCAGTATTTTCCTCAACGTCAAAATCTTCTTGTAAATATTTATGATTTATTTTATATGGTTTATTTATAACATTTATTTCTCCTTTCATTTGTGAATGAGTTGTGGAATATTCTGATTGATTTTGATTTATCACTTCTGAAACAGGAGTTTTATATTTAAAAGTTGAAGTACTTTCTAAAGGAAAATTTATCTCAGTTGATTCATAATTAGAATGTCTCGGTGGTAACCAAGCATAAGTTGAATTAGGTCTTTCTCTTAATGATGAAAATCTTATTAAAGTTTTGCCATCAGGTTTTTCTATAATATCTTCTACATCAGTTTGTTCTATATTTCTGGCTATTTGTGGATTTTGTATTTCAAATTCATTAGGTATAGTTATTTCATTCCATTTTAATCTTTTTGGAATGTAAGTTGTAGGTCTGTCAGCATCTACTTGTAATAAAATTGTTTCTTCTTTAAGAGTTGGGGTCATTATAAATTTGGGATTTAAATGTGAAGATAGAGGTCTATAATATAATCTATATATTATTGCAAGATTCTTTGTATGTTTTTCAAATTCATTTCCTTGTAGATGAATATTTGATATGACTGAATTTAAAATATGTGGGTCTGTTAGATCTATTGAAAAGTTTGGAGTATAGTTAAAATATTTGGGTTCATTACAAACATTTGTTTGAATCATAGAAAGTAAAGAAGTTTTATATCTTTTAAGTCTAGTATCTCTTAATGGCAAATATATTGGAGCATCCACTCCTAGATGGAATAAGGGTTTTACTGCAATTTGTATTAAATCTATATGAATATATCTATATCCTTTACTTAAATATTTTTGAATTGTATTATGATTTAGTAATGGAATAGATTGATATTCTTCTTGAATAGATATTGTTTCTTCATGTGTTTTAACTGATAAAGCTGTTTTGAAATCTAAAGGACCTATTCTATAAATATTTTCCATTTTTTCTTCTGGAATTGTCCAATCTGAATTATTAACAGGCATATGATATTCATGACTTTGTACTATATTATCTTGCTTTGAACTAGTTCCTATTTTTAATTGTCTAAGGAATGCAGCCATGTTTTATATTTATTTAAAGTTTTACCTAATCAGGAACAACTGAGCACTATGCCGGGAACATCCTCTCCTTGGACTTACCAATGGTCTGACAAAGTATCAAAGTCTTACCAATGATTTTAGTAAAATTTTAAATTAAATATGCAAACATAAATGCATAAATTAGCAAATTTAAAATAGAAGGTAATTCAAATAAGATAATAGTAATTCAAAGTCTAAATATGGGTGTGGCTCTGATACCACTTCTACCCAGGCCAATCAAATTAGTAGTGATCATAAGCAATAAGACTTACAAAATTTTGAGTTGCAGACAACGGAAGCTTTGATAGATGCAAAAACCTTTGAATCTTCTTTATTAAAATTGAAAGTAAAGATACTTGAATACAAAGGAGTGGTTGAACTTGGAAAGGGATTCGGTGTAGTACAAAAGAAGGGAATTTTTCACTGATCTTTTTCCGCCGATGCCTTTCTTCTGAATTTTGATTCTATTTATAGAGGCTCGGGTCTCTCATTTCATTTTCATTTGAATTTCATTTGCCTTTCTTTATTTGTGGCCGACATCTTTTTCAAAAGTCATTTGGATCTTGCCCGCAGGGTCCTCCGAAAGGATCAAAAGTTGATCCGGATGAATCTGCTGACTCGTTAATTTTGTCGATTTCTTCTTTCTTATCCTGCTTTTGTAAATAGTCCAAATATTTTTTGAATAGTCTTGGATCTTGTATCATCTTTTTCATCAGAAAGTCATTTGAAATTGTCTCGGATGCCATATCGGTATCTTTTTCTTTTTCTTTCTTTATTGGAATAGTGGTTGGAGTTGGTACCATAGTAGTTGGAGTTGGTGGAGAAGTTGTTGTAGTAGGTATTGGAGTAGGTAGCTGTTTTGTCCATTTGAGTTTGTCTCCTGTGGTTAGGAATCTGATGACATTAACTTGATCTCCGAATTCTTGATTGAATCCTGTCCACCATTTTATTTTGAATTCTTTGACTAATGATATTGGAAGTGATTTTTCTAGTTCTTGATGAATCTTTCGAAATCGAACACAGATAAAATAGCTTGCCATCTCGCAAATATTTGTTTGGAAACTATATTTTGAACATCTTTTTGGAAAATCTCTTTTACAGATTTACAATCTATTCTAATTAAAAATTTCTTATTGTATAAATCATCTTGAAATTTTGATATGCATAAAACTATGGATAAAATTTCTTTTTTAATTGTTGAATAATTTTTCTGAGGATCAGACCATTTTCCTGAATGAAATCTGACTAATTCTACTTTTGAATTATCTATTCTTTGTTTTAATATTCCTCCATATCCTAATTCTGATGCATCTGTTTCAACAATCATGAATGCTTTAGAATGAGGTAGACATAAACATGGTAATGACTCTATTTTTTCCTTTAAATATTTTATTTTTTGAGTATGCTCGGTGGTAACCAAGCATAAGTTGAATTAGATCTTTCTCTTAATGATGAAAATCTTTTTAAAGTTTTGCCTTCAGGTTTTTCTATAATATCTTCTACATCAGTTTGTTCTATATTTCTGGCTATTTGTGGATTTTGTATTTCAAATTCATTAGGTATAGTTATTTCATTCCATTTTAGTCTTTTTGGAGTGTAAGTTGTAGGTCTGTCAGCATCTACTTGTAATAAAGTTGTTTCTTCTTGAAGAGTTGGGGTCATTATAAATTTGGGATTTAAATGTGAAGATAGAGGTCTATAATATAATCTATATATTATTGCAAAATTCTTTGTATGTTTTTCAAATTCATTTCCTTGTAGATGAATATCTAATATGACTGAATTTAAAATATGTGGGTCTGTTAGATCTATTGAAAAGTTTGGAGCACAGTTAAAATATATGGGTCCATTACAAACATTTGTTTGAATCATAGAAAGTAAAGAAGTTTTATATCTTTTAAGTCTAGTATCTCTTAATGCCAAATATATTGGAGCATCCACTCCTAGATGGAATAAGGGTTTTACTGCAATTTGTATTAAATCTATATGAATATATCTATATCCTTTACTTAAATATTTTTGAATTGTATTATGATTTAGTAATGGAATAGATTGATATTCTTCTTGAATAGATATTGTTTCTTTATGTGTTTTAACTGATAAAGCTGTTTTGAAATCTAAAGGACCTATTCTGTAAATATTTTCTATTTTTTCTTCTGGAATTGTCCAATCTGAATTATTAACAGGCATATGATATTCATGACTTTGTACTATATCATCTTGCTTTGAACTAGTTCCTATTTTTAATTGTCTAAGGAATGCAGTCATGTTTTATATTTATTTAAAGTTTTACCTAATCAGGAACAACTGAGCACTATGCCGGGAACATCCTATCCTTGGACTTACCAACGGTCTGACAAAGCATTAAAGTCTTACCAATGATTTCAGTAAAATTTTAAATTAAATATGCAAACATAAATGCATATATTAGCAATTTTAAAATAGAAGGTAATTCAAATAAGATAATAGGGAGTTAAATTGTATATTTTCAAATCATAGGGAGGTAAAGTGTACATTTGACAAACCACAGGGGGGTTTTTGGTACTTAACGCAAAACCCTTATAGAGGGGCAATTTTGACATTTTCCTTTCAGACGTTAGTTTAGATATTTTCCGTTAGACTTTTACTTTAGTTGAAACAACAGGGAGTCAAATTGTAGGTTTCCAAACCATAGGGAGGTAAAGTGAACATTAGGCAAACCACAGGGGGGTTTTTGGTATTTAACCCTTTTTTCTAAGGTATTTATTTTTGAAGTTTGAGGTGCATTTAGATTTTGTAATGATTGAAATATCTTATTTAATATACTATCTGTATTATTTGTTTTTTGATTGTTAATATTTTGAATTAACTCTTGTTCTTTTTCTCTTGTCAAACTTCTAGGTTGAAAATGAGGTGCTGAGATATCATTAGGGAATTTTGATTCTGGTTTCTTTAGTGTATCTATTTTTGTATTTAATACTTCCATATGTTGGAAAATTATATGAAGAATTTGATTGGTATAATTATTTTGCTGATAGATTTTTTTAATATCTTCTAAATTTATAGTGTTATTTGTACTTGATTCAACTTCTCTACGCTTTTTAAAAGGTGAGGCTATTATTTCTCCTTGTCCTATATTAATTTTTACTTCTTGTAATGAGGGATGTATTGAAGTTAATAATTGATCATCTTTTAACTTCCATTTTTTATATAAATTAGTTTGAACATTTATTTGTGGTGTATTATAGACATCATTTATTCCTATTTTTGTAATATAAATGATAACCAAGTAAAGAAAGGAAAATCAAATTTTCTTTTTTCTAATTCATCTTTCCATTCTTATATTAATTTTTCTTTATATTCTGATTCTAACTGAAAAAATCAAATTCTTTTTTCAGTATTTTCCTCATCGTCAAAATCTTCTTGTAAATATTTATGATTTATTTTATATGGTTTATTTATAACATTTATTTCTCCTTTCATTTGTGAATGAGTTGGGGAATATTCTGGTTGATTTTGATTTATCACTTCTGGAACAGGAGTTTTATATTTAAAAGTTGAAGTACTTTCTAAAGGAAAATTTATCTCAGTTCATTCATAATTAGAATGTCTCGGTGGTAACCAAGCATAAGTTGAATTAGGTCTTTCTCTTAATGATGAAAATCTTATTAAAGTTTTGCCATCAGATTTTTCTATAATATCTTCTACATCAGTTTGTTCTATATTTCTGGCTATTTGTGGATTTTGTATTTCAAATTCATTAGGTATAGTTATTTCATTCCATTTTAATCTTTTTGGAGTGTAAGTTGTAGGTCTGTCAGCATCTACTTGTAATAAAGTTGTTTCTTCTTTAAGAGTTGGGGTCATTATAAATTTGGGATTTAAATGTGAAGATAGAGGTCTATAATATAATCTATATATTATTGCAAGATTCTTTGTATATTTTTCAAATTCATTTCCTTGTAGATGAATATTTAATATGACAGAATTTAAAATATGTGGGTCTGTTAGATCTATTGAAAAGTTTGGAGCACAGTTAAAATATATGGGTTCATTACAAACATTTGTTTGAATCATAGAAAGTAAAGAAGTTTTATATCTTTTAAGTGTAGTATCTCTTAATGCCAAATATATTGGAGCATCCACTCCTAGATGGAATAAGGGTTTTACTGCAATTTGTATTAAATCTATATGAATATATCTATATCCTTTACTTAAATATTTTTGAATTGTATTATGATTTAGTAATGGAATAGATTGATATTCTTCTTGAATAGATATTGTTTCTTCATGTGTTTTAACTGATAAAGCTGTTTTGAAATCTAAAGGACCTATTCTGTAAATATTTTCTATTTTTTCTTCTGGAATTGTCTAATCTGAATTATTAACAGGCATATGATATTCATGACTTTGTACTATATCATCTTGCTTTGAACTAGTTCCTATTTTTAATTGTCTAAGGAATGCAGCCATGTTTTATATTTATTTAAAGTTTTACCTAATCGGGAACAACTGAGCACTATGCCGGGAACATCCTATCCTTGGACTTACTAGCGGTCTGACAAAGCATTAAAGTCTTACCAATGATTTCAGTAAAATTTTAAATTAAATATGCAAACATAAATGCATAAATTAGCAAATTTAAAATAGAAGGTAATTCAAATAAGATAATAGTAATTCAAAATCTAAATATGGGTAAAGTTCTGATACCACTTCTACCCAAGCCAATCAAATTAGTAATGGTCATAAGCAATAAGACTTACAAAATTTTGAGTTGCAGACAACGGAAGCTTTGATAGATGCAAAAACCTTTGAATCTTCTTATTAAAATTGAAAGTAAAGATACTTGAATACAAAGGAGTGGTTGAACTTGGAAAGGGATTGGGTGTAGTACAAAAGAAGGGTATTTTTCACTGATCTTTTTCCATTTATTAATAAATTTATTAATAAATTTATTAATTTCTTCTTCTTGTGCACAAATTTCAGTAATTTTTTCTTTTAATTTACATTCGTTTGCTTTATGTCCTATTTTTCCACATTTATAACGAACAATTTTTTTTTTAATAAATTTTCTTGTTCTCTCTGGTTTATTTTCTTTAGGTCTTTTATATTTTTGTCTTTTTTGGGTATTATATTTTTTAACTTTCTTTTTATATGCAGATGGTGATTTTATTCGTTTAATTCCGAATGCATCACAGAATGAACCTACTTCTTTAGTTTTTGAACTATATTTTATTTGAAGTCTTAGTTCTGAGCATAACATTAATCCTTCCTTTTTTATAAAAGCGAATAATTGTCCAAAAGTAATATTTTCAAATGAAATAACGTCTGTTCCCATTTCTTTCTGTAAACTATCCATTATTTTTTGTGAAAATAAACTTGGTAATCCTGTTATAAATCTTTCTTTCCAAAATGAAGCATTACAATCTAGTCTTCTTAATACATTAGTTAAAAACATATCTTTGTACCATCTAAAGTCTGATAAAGTTGGACACCTTAAATTAGTTAAGAATGTTTTATTAGAGTTTAATTTTTCTTTCGGATTTCCTATAAAATACATTACTATAGTTACAATTAAAAATTCTGCAGCATCTGACTGTATTTGAATATTTCCTTGATCATCTTCAATTTCTTGTGTATGATCTAATATTGATAATTTATCTTGAAGTGTTAGAGCATTATCCCACCAATTTTTTAATTGTCCAGTAAATCCTGAAACTAATAATGTTGCAATATTTCTTTCTTGAATATTTTTGATTTTATAAGCTTATCTAGCCATTCCCATTTCTTGCAAATTATTTAATACTTCATATTCTGCTTTACCATCTATATTCCATTCATAAATTGAATCTCCATCATATTTAGTAGTACGAAATTTTGATCTTTCTTCATATTGAATATCTGGAGGGTTAGGTCTTGGATAATAATTTCTAGTACTAATTACTTGCCAGTCTTTGGTATTACCTTTATTATAAATTCTTCTTCTTATTTTATTTATTTGACTATCTTCGTTTTCTTCAAATTGATTTTCTAATGGTAAAATCATATCTTCTTTATTTTCGTAATTTATTGATTTTTCAGATGACTTTTCAGATGAATTTTCTTCTTCTATTATTTTTTCTAAGGTATTTATTTTTGAAGTTTGAGGTGCATTTAGATTTTGTAATGATTGAAATATCTTATTTAATATATTATCTGTATTATTTGTTTTTTGATTGTTAATATTTTGAATTAACTCTTGTTCTTTTTCTCTTGTCAAACTTCTAGGTTGAAAATGAGGTGCTGAGATATCATTAGGGAATTTTGATTCTGGTTTCTTTAGTGTATCTATTTTTGTATTTAATACTTCCATATGTTGGAAAATTATATGAAGAATTTGATTGGTATAATTATTTTGCTGATAGATTTTTTTAATATCTTCTAAATTTATAGTGTTATTTGTACTTGATTCAACTTCTCTACGCTTTTTAAAAGGTGAGGCTATTATTTCTCCTTGTCCTATATTAATTTTTACTTCTTGTAATGGGGGATGTATTGAAGTTAATAATTGATCATCTTTTAACTTCCATTTTTTATATAAATTAGTTTGAACATTTATTTGTGGTGTATTATAGGCATCATTTATTCCTATTTTTGTAATATAGAATGATAACCAAGTAAAGAAAGGAAAATCAAATTTTCTTTTTTCTAATTCATCTTTGTGAGAACCCGTAAAACCCTAATATTTTTCCTAGGGTTTATTTCCCATTAATTGCATGTTTTCTGTATTTTCTGGCTTAGAAATATTTTCTTAGTGGTTTTTAAGAGCAATTATAGTTTCTAGATGATTTTTCTAGCATTGATGAATTTTTAGAAAATTAAGAATATATATTGGATGTGGGACCCACTAGTGCGAAAAGTTCGGAAAAATTCGGTCAATAAGGTTAAGTTTCGGATACTGTGAAAAATTTATCGGGTGTTAAGAGATAAGTAGTGTGTGTGAAGTGATTTATGTGAGAGAGAAAAGAAAGATAAGAATGCATTTAATGAGGTGACAAGTGTCACCTTCTCATTGGTTGGACTTTAAGAAACACTATTCACATTCTTGACTTTTTTGACCAAAGGATTAAATATCAAAAAAATTCACAAAAATTACCATTTTCTTCTCCTCCATGGCCGGTTCTCCTTGAGCAAAGAAGGAAGGAAATTCTTCAACTTTCAAGCTTCCATATGCTTCAATCTTCTACAAACAAAAGCTTAGATTAGTTTTACTCCATAAAATCTTTCCTTTTAGTGATAGTAAGTGTATTAGTGAAGTTTGTTTGAAGGTCTAAGGTGGCCAACCTCTCTACATCTCTTGTTACTTGGTAAGTGATGCTTGAACACCCTACTACACCTAATGATGGTTATATTATGCTTAGAAGTGGCTTGAGGGTTGGAATATGTGATTTATTTCTTGATTGGAAGTGTTTTGGTGAAGTTTTCCATTTTATGATGAATTTTCTGGTTTTATATGAATGGGATGTTGTGGCCTTGTATAATGAATGGTAATGGTTTAAAATGACTCTAGTAGGTGTGAATTGTGGTTAAATGCAATCAATTTTGGACTTGAATGGAAAAATGGAAAGTTAGGGTTCATAAACCCCTAATTCTGTCCGGTTTTATATTATAGGGTTAGAGGCCGAATTGGACTTTGCTCAAAACATGAAAGTTGTAGGTATTGATGTGTTTAAGGTGTCTGTAAAATTTCAGGGCATTTGGATTAGCGTAGAGTGAGTTATGACGAAATTACTGTAGCTGTTCTGCTTTGGCCAGAATGCGAAAACTGAGTTTGTATTTGGCTATTTTGACTGGAATTGGTTTGGATTTTGAAGTTGGTGTCTTCTGATGAAATGTAGCTGAATGTCTTAGATAACATATGCCTTTGGAATTTCGGCATTTGGACTTGTATAGACTGAGTTATAGTAATTACAGTTTTGGGTGATTTGCAAACCTGTTTTGGGAATTCTGGTATAGTATTTTGCATATTTGACCTAGTTGCGTTAGGAACTGGACTGAGTGACCTTCTACATTGTTGTAGCCCTGTCTCTTAGCTTCGAAACGGTGGGTCTTCCACCCTAATCCAATAATCGTAGTGCCTTTAGTGCCATTTCCGTAAAATGTTGTCACGCATTGTTTTATCTGAAAATGTTTTTAGCTTGTTTTTTGTAGTTCTTGTTGTATTTATATGACTTTAAGCCTAGTGAATGGCTTTTGGACATGAGATTATTCTATATGACATGTTGGGACTGATTTGAGAAAAATAATGAAGCCATTATTGGCTGGAAAATAGGTAAACACAAGGGATATGCCGTCCATTTATTTTCTTGGAAATTGAATGAGTTAAAGTGGTTTTTGGAAATGTATTTTGTATCAAATTGAACGTTTTTCCTTGGAAGTGTCTTCGGGTCCTTGAATAAGGGTTCGAAGGCTAAGTTTCGGTTCGAATTTGTATATTGTCATTTGGCAAATAAGGTAACCGTTTTATCTTTTGAAAACATGATACCTCTTCCGTTTCAAACTTCAAAGGTTCCTTAAGCCTTTCCAACCTATAGAGGTATGAGTTCGGGTTTTATCGGCCATAAGTGCATTGTTTCTAAGCAAGGTTTTAAGTGTGGAAGTTAAAGTATTTTGCCTTCCTTACACTTTGAAAGTCTTTTATTCGTTTACTCGCGAGTAGTCGAGTATTTCTTGATTGCATCTAAATCATGTTAGATGGATTGTAATGTGGTCTTTGTGTCTTTTAGGTTTCATTGGTGATTGAGAAGTGGGCGTTATTTTACGTGTATAGGTGAGTGTTCCTTGTTTGATTTGTTTCCTGATTATATGGCTTGTTTGAATGATTGATAGCATGTTAAACGCTTTCAATGATTGCTAAAATGATTTTGAGGCGAGTGTGTACTTTACCGCACTTAGCCTAAATGATTGTGAAATTTTAATGATTGAGCGATTGAAATGTTAATTGTGCATGAATGTAAGCCTTCGGGCTGAACTGGCCATTGCCCCTTGTTACCGGTCGTCTCGAGCCAGAAGCGGACTCGGTCGGGCGACAAGGAACTTGGGTGAACGTTTCGGTATACTCGAGTATTACCCTGTAGGTTGGTGGAGCCTGGCCAAAAGCCAGGGACGGAGAGAATGAATGAATGAATGAGTGAATGAATGGACGAGGGGTTTTACTCCTGCAAAATGCATTTTTCAAATGATTGAAGGTAGGGGAAAGAAAGGAGAATGAATGAATGAACGATTGAACGAATGGCTCCTTGTGAGCACGTATCCTTTTCATGAATGTGGTTACCGCTTTATTTGTACTTGTATCTTGAATTGTTGTTAAATGTATTGAATGCATTGATTCTCTTGTTGACTATGTGTACGGAACCTCACTGAGCTTTCCAGCTCATTCCTTTAGTTTTTTTTTTGTTTTCTTTAGCAGGGGAAGACGTGCAAGGATGGAAGTTTCGTATAGTCTAGCCGAACTAGTACTTTTGGCTCTTTTGTTATGGTTCTCACCCCAATGTTTGGTGGGCTGGTTGTATGGAGAACGGAGAACCTTTGTACCTAGTTGTATTGCTTTTGGGATGGATATGTATATAAGTTTACGTTTAAGTTTGAAATTATTGATATTTCGTTTGTTTTATGGACTTTATTGTCTTCTCCTATAGCGACTGACTGAGTCCCGGCGAGAGTTGGGCAGGCGGTCCGCCGATACCCTAGGGTACGCCCTAGGGAGAAGTGGGGCCATTACAGCATTTCTCAATATTTAAACACTATAGAAAAAATGACATTTCAAAAATGGTTTGCTTTAGTAACCATTACAGTAGAAGATTTTAAAGAAACCTATGTAGCTCTAATAGATAGTGGAGCTGATGCAAGTTGCATTAAAGAAAGAATAATTCCTACTAAATATTGTGAAAGAACAAAAGAAACATTAATGGCAGCAAATGGAGAAAATTTACAAGTAAGATATAAATTTACAAAAGGATCAATATGTAATAATGAATATTGTATCAAACATAATTTTATAGTTGTAAAAAATATAAACCATGATGTAATATTAGGAACACCTTTTTTAATTCAAATTTATCCATTTTTAGTAAGCCATGAAGGAATTTCAATAAATATAATGGGAAAAATTATTATTTTTAAATTCTTAACTCCAATAAAACAAAGAGAATTACAGACTTTACAAACCTCTTCTATTTATAAAACAATAAACACTATTACGAAAGTACAACAACATATAAGTTATATTAAGGAAGAAAAATCTTATTTAAAAATTGAAGAACAATTAAAAGAAATTAAAACACATAAAAGAATATCAGAATTAGAAGAACTATTACAAAAAAAAATTTGTGCAGATATTCCTAATGCTTTTTGGGATAGAAAACAACATATGATAAAATTACCTTATGAAAAAGATTTTAATGAAAAGAATATTCCAACAAAAGCTAGACCAATACAAATAAATTCTGATTTATTAGAATTTTGTAAAAAAGAAATAAAAATATATATCAAGGAACAATAAAACCTATTAATAGAGCTTTAAAATTTGCTACTAAATTTTCAGATGAAATAAAAGATAAAAATCAATTACAAAGATTTTTAGAATGTTTAAATTACATAGCAGATTTCTTTCCAAAATTAAGACAAGAATGTTCTTTATTATTTAATAGATTAAAGAAAAATCTAAAACCATGGACAGATGAACATACTCAAAAAATAAAATATTTAAAGGAAAAAATAGAGTCATTACCATGTTTATGTCTACCTCATCCTAAAGCATTCATGATTGTTGAAACAGATGCATCAGAATTAGGATATGGAAGAATGTTAAAACAAAGAATAGATAATTCAAAAGAAGAATTAGTCAGATTTCATTCAGGAACATGGTCTGATCCTCAGAAAAATTATTCAACAATTAAAAAAGAGATTTTATCCATAGTTTTATGCATATCAAAATTTCAAGATGATTTATACAATAAGAAATTTTTAATTAGAATAGACTGTAAATCTGCAAAAGAGATTTTGGAAAAAGATGTTCAAAATATAGTTTCCAAACAAATATTTGCGAGATGGCAAGCTATTTTATCTGTGTTCGATTTCGAAATTGAATTTATTAAAGGAGAAAATAATTCTTTACCAGATTTTCTTACTCGAGAATTTTTACAAGGACATGGATCGTGAATATACAAATTACCTGAGAACCCAAAGAGATTCTCCTAAATTACAAAACAAAGAAGCAGTTCTGCAATTCAGAGGTTATCAGTATTCCATACAGACTAGAGACGGACGACAACTTATTCCAGTCTACCAGATTCCAAAATATGATACAGTAAAAATACACAAAAGTCCTTATGCAACCCTTACTCCAAAAGAGAGAGCTTTTCTCATTCAGAGAGAAATTCAGAGAAACCTTATCAGAATTCAAGTCTTTCAAAGAGCTGGAAGAAATGAGCAAAATCCTCAATATGGAGAAATCCTTCAATATTACAAGAATCAAAATAAACATTATCTAACCAATTAAAATATGTTATTTACTGATTTTGCAGGAAAATGGATTCAATAGCAGGAAGTTCCAGGCTAAAGACTCCTCAGGATTATGAGATGAGTCTAACCCCGGTAACTCAAAATAGATTTCAAATTTTACAAGACTTCCCAGCATTGACCTATAGTCAAGCTGCTTGTACTCCAACTTCCTTTCAAATAAGACCAATTCAACAAATACCAAAATCCCCAGAAAAATTCACAGAAAATACCTATTTTACAAAGCCATTTACCCAACACATTACTCTAACCAGATTTCAAGAAGTACCTCTATATTTTACACTTAATCAAATTACTCAAAGAATCTTTCCTCCAAAATGCTTTTGGCAACCAGATGATTCCTCAAAGAATTTGGATTACTATGAATTAATTCTTACAGACACTCAGTCTGTAGAAATATTCCCTATTCCAGACAGAAAAAATCCAAATATAATCAGCCATTCGAAATGTATAATAAATAAAGTTTGTTTTCCAAATGAATGGACTTCTCTTTATTCTAAAAAATCCTTTTCAGTAAGATTTATTCCAGATGGATTCACATATCAAGATTACAAAATGGCATGATATCGTGCTTTTGTTTTTAGACCATTCAATCACTCCTGGTTTTTTACATTCAAAGAAAGTTGTAGCCGCGAATTTCCAATTTGGTTCAATCACTGGTGGAAATGGTTTGGACCCCAACCAGAAATTCTACCTCCAAATGTGCTCATGGGATTTCAGACCTATCTAAAAAGAGCAAAGGGGGAAGAATATACAAGGCCAGTTCAGAAAGTTTTAATTGTCTAAACAAATAATACATTAGAGTTTAATAGGTAATTTTGGAATGGCAGATTTATTTTGTGACGCCCCAAAAAAAAATGAGTTTGAGAACCCGAAAATTTTCTAATTTTCTAGGGTTTATTTTTTTTAACGCCCGCTTTTTCTACATTTTCTTGATTAGAAAAATTTCCCAGATAAATTTTATGAGCAAAAATAGTTTTAAAATGATTTTTCTAGTATCGGTTAGTTTTTGAGAAATTAAAAGCGTATTTTGGACGTGGGACCCGCAAGTGCGGTAAATGTATTATATTTTTGACAACTTGTTGGAATTTTGTATTAAGTGATATTATTTTACAATGTGTTAAGATATTTGTATTGGAGAGACAAAAAGATAAGATTAAAACCCTAAAGGACCATTTGTCACAAAACCATTGGACCTTGACTTTTGACCAAGACTTTTTTTATCTTTATCTTGGAAAAATTGGACAAACTTTCTTCATTTCTTTCATGCTCTTGGCCGAACCTCTTAGAGTAAAGGAGAGAAAAAATTCCTTCATCTTGTTACTTCAATTCTTGTCCAAATCTTGAGTTTCAACCGATTAAATTGTAACCCACTCCATAAAACTTGCTAGCTAAGGAAGATTGAATCTCTTGGTGGAGTTGTTTTGGAAGAAAAACCCCTAAGTCATCACCTTTCTTGATATTTGAAGGTATCATGTCTAGTCATCCTTCCTTTGTTCTTGATTATGTTAAATTAGTGACTTGTGATGGCTAAAGAGATGGTTTGATGGATTATATCTTGAGTTGTGGTGGATTTGATGAAGTTTTATAATTTTTGGAGATTTTTCTGTTTTAATATGAACATGGTTGTGTGGTTATATATGATGATTGGAAATGATATTTAATGACTCTAGGAGGTGGAAAAAGTGATTAATTGCAACCAATTTCTGTTTTGGACCAAAAATTGAAAAATGAGGGTTTTGTGATGAACATTCTGACCGAATTTTTAGGTCCTAGATAGAGGCCGAATTGACCTTTGTTTAAAACATGAAAGTTGTAGGGAATGACATTTTAGAGGTGCTTACAAAATTTCAGGTCAATCGGAGTAGCGCAGAGTGAGAAAAGTCGAAATTACTATTGCTGTTCTGGTTTACTCGAAATTGGGATTTGCGACTGTAATTGGTTGTTTTGGCTGGAATTGCTTCCGAATTGGATGTTGAGGCCTTCTGATGAAATTTAGCCCTGTTTCTTACCTTTCAGCTGGTTTTGAATTTCTGGATTTGGACTTGGAGAGCCTGAGTTATGATGTTTCCGCTAGAATGTGTTCTGTGAATCTGTTTTTGTGATTCTGGTGTAGTATCTTGCATTTTTGACCTGGTTACACTCGAAACTGGGTTGAGTGACCTTCTTCAATATTGTAGCCCTATCTCTTAGCTTCGAAACGGTGTATCTAGTACCCTCATCCGACAATCGTAGTGCCTTTGGTACCATTACCGCAAAATAACGTCAAAACTGTTTTTCTGGTTTTGAGCTTAACTTTCATTTCCAAACTTTTCCCTAGTTTGACTTGTACTAGTACTACTTGGAGTTTGCTGAATGGCTATTGGATGAACTTGTTGTTGTGTGTGTACCTTTGGGTTGGAATGAGGAAATCATGAAGCCATGACGGCTGGAAAAGTAAGCAAATTTAGGGGAAGTACTGTCCGAACTTTTAAAGGATTTGTTTGCATTGAGTTTGTGATCTAAGACTTGGGTTTAAGCAAGGCAATGATACATGATGGATGATTTCTGAGCCATTGAGGTGAGTGACCTCAAACTATTTCTAAAGTTATTTATGAACCGTTTTCTTTGCATTATTTACCTTTAAACTATTTCCAATGTTACTTTTGAACTGTTTTCTTGCATATCATGCGTGCTTGCATATGAGTGTTCCTTGTTTGCTATATCACTTGATTTATTGGCTTGTTATTAGTGATTGATAATATGTTAAGTGCTTTCAATGATTGTTAAAACGAGTTTTCTAGGCGAGGGTGTACTTTATCGCACTCGACCTAAATAAATATGAAATTTTCAATGATTAATGATTAAATGCTAGTTGCGCATGAATGTAAGCCGTCTGGCTGAATTGGGTCCTGCCCTTCGTTACCGATCGACTCGAGCCAGAAGCGGACTCGGTCGGGCGATATGGTGACCCTGGGTGAATTTGGTATACTCGAGTATTACCTTGTAGTCCGGCTACGTCCGGATGGGTGGAGTCCGGCTACGTCCGGATGGGTGCAGACCGGCCAACGTCTGGAAAAAAAAAGGATGAACGAATAAAAAGATGAACGAGGGATTATTTATAAAAAAATGAACGTATCTTTTCATGAATGTTACTCTCGCTTTCCATTGTACATGTTTCTTGAATTATTGATACTCCATATTTTATGTTTTGTAAATGCTGTAATCGTTTCTGGACTTATCATTTGATCTATGACATCATTAATTTATGACATCATTGAAAAGAAATATTGTTAAACCGATTTGATTACTGATTTTCTGGTTACTCGCTGAGCTTCTAGCTCACCCCAAAAATATTTTATTCCCCTCCACAGGGCTCAAGGCGAAGGCAGGACTTGTTGTGCTTATTCACGTGAATGGATGGCCTATATCTTGTACAGTTTTGGATTTGGAATCATTTGATGTATAGTTGGGAATTAGTTTCCGCTGCATTTGTGACATGTAATTATTGGAGACTTGGATGTATATTTGTGGACCATGTGATGTATATTTGAGGTTTATTCTTGTAATTCATTTGAGGACTTTAGTGAACGACTGAGTCCCGATGAGAGCCGGGCAGGCGACCCGCCGAACCCTCTGGTTCGCCTTAGGGGGAGGTGGGGTCGTCACAGTTGGTATCAGAGCTTAAGTTTTAGATTTCTGTAGTGTATCTTAGGGTTGAAGTTTAGGATGCCGGACTGTGGGTTTGATTTGACTCTTGAGAGATTTGTGCGGGATGCCTTGACTTGATTGGTACAAGAGGGAATGTCGAGGACGACATTTTTTTAAGGAGGGGAGATTGTGACGCCCCGAAAAAAAATGAGTTTGAGAACCCGGAAATTTTCTAATTTTCTAGGGTTTATTTTTTTTAACGCCCGCCTTTTCTACATTTTCTTGATTAGAAAAATTCTCCAAATAAATTTTATGAGCAAAAATAGTTTTAAAATGATTTTTCTAATATCGGTTAGTTTTTGAGAAATTAAAAGCGTATTTTGAACGTGGGACCCGCAAGTGCGGTAAATGCATTATATTTTTTACAACTTGTTGGAATTTTGTATTAAGTGATATTATTTTACAATGTGTTAAGATATTTGTATTGGAGAGACAAAAAAATAAGATTAAAACCCTAAAGGACCATTTGTCACAAAACCATTGGACCTTGACTTTTGACCAAGACTTTTTTGATCTTTATCTTGGAAAAATTGGACAAACTTTCTTAATTTCTTTCATGCTCTTGGCCGAACCTCTTAGAGTAAAGGAGAGAAAAAATTCCTTCATCTTGTTACTTCAATTTTTGTCCAAATCTTGAGTTTCAACCGATTAAATTGTAACCCACTCCATAAAACTTGCTAGCTAAGGAAGATTGAAGCTCTTGGTGGAGTTGTTTTGGAAGAAAAACCCCTAAGTTATCACCTTTCTTGATATTTGAAGGTATCATGTCTAGTCATCCTTCCTTTGTTCTTGATTATGTTAAATTAGTGACTTGTGATGGCTAAAGAGATGGTTTGATGGATTATATCTTGAGTTGTGGTGGACTTGATGAAGTTTTATAATTTTTGGGAATTTTTCTGTTTTAATATGAACATGGTTGTGTGGTTATATATGATGATTGGAAATGATATTTAATGACTCTAGGAGGTAGAAAAAGTGATTAATTGCAACCAATTTCTGTTTTGGACCAAAAATTGAAAAGTGAGGGTTTTGTGATGAACATTCTGTCCGAATTTTTAGGTCCTAGATAGAGGCTGAATTGATCTTTGTTTAAAACATGAAAGTTGTAGGGAATGACATTTTAGAGGTGCCTACAAAATTTCAGGTCAATCGGAGTAGCGTAGAGTGAGAAAAGTCGAAATTACTATTGCTGTTCTGGTTTACCCGAAATTGGGATTTGCGACTGTAATTGATTGTTTTGGCTGGAATTGCTTCCGAATTGGATGTTGAGGCCTTATGATGAAATTTAGCCCTGTTTCTTACCTTTCAGCTGGTTTTGGAATTTCTGGATTTGGACTTGGAGAGCCTGAGTTATGATGTTTCCGCTAGAATGCGTTCTGTGAATCTATTTTTGTGATTCTGGTGTAGTATCTTGCATTTTTGACCTGGTTACACTCGAAACTGGGTTGAGTGACCTTCTTCAATATTGTAGCCCTATGTCTTAGCTTCGAAACGGTGTATCTTGTACCTTCATCCGACAATCGTAGTGCCTTTGGTACCATTACCGCAAAATGACATCAAAACTATTTTTCTGGTTTTGAGCTTAACTTTCATTTCCAAACTTTTCCCTAGTTTGACTTGTACTAGTACTACTTGGAGTTTGCTGAATGGCTATTGGATGAACTTGTTGTTGTGTGTGTACCTTTGGGTTGGAATGAGGAAATCATGAAGCCATGACGGCTGGAAAAGTAAGCAAATTTAGGGGAAGTGCTGTCCGAACTTTTAAAGGATTTGTTTGCATTGAATTTGTGATCTAAGACTTGGGTTTAAGCAAGACAATGATACATGATGGATGATTTCTGAGCCATTGAGGTGAGTGACCTCAAACTATTTCTAAAGTTATTTATGAACCGTTTTCTTTGCATTATTTACCTTTAAACTATTTCCAATATTACTTTTGAACTGTTTTCTTGCATATCATGCGTGCTTGCATATGAGTGTTCCTTGTTTGCTATATCACTTGATTTATTGGCTTGTTATTATTGATTGATAATATGTTAAGTGCTTTCAATGATTGTTAAAACGAGTTTTCTAGGCGAGGGTGTACTTTATCGCACTCGACCTAAATAAATATGAAATTTTCAATGATTAATGATTAAATGCTAGTTGCGCATGAATGTAAGCCGTCTGGCTGAATTGGGCCCTGCTCTTTGTTACCGATCGACTCGAGCCAGAAGCGGACTCGGTGACCCTGGGTGAATTTGGTATACTCGAGTATTACCTTGTAGTCCGGCTACATCCGGATGGGTGGAGTCCGGCTACGTCCGGATGGGTGCAGACCGGCCAACGTCCGGAAAAAAAAAGATGAACGAATAAAAAGATGAACGAGGGATTATTTATAAAAAAAAATGAACGTATCCTTTTCATGAATTTTACTCTCGCTTTCCATTGTACATGTTTCTTGAATTATTGATACTCCATATTTTATGTTTTGTAAATGCTGTAATCGTTTCTGGACTTATCATTTGATCTATGACATCATTGATTTATGACATCATTGAAAAGAAATATTGTTAAACCGATTTGATTACTGATTTTCTGGTTACTCGCTGAGTTTCTAGCTCACCCCAAAAATATTTTATTCCCCTCCACAGGGCTCAAGGCGAAGGCAGGACTTGTTGTGCTTATTCACGTGAATGGATGGCCTATATCTTGTACAGTTTTGGATTTGGAATCATTGATGTATAGTTGGGAATTAGTTTCCGCTGCATTTGTGACATGTAATTATTGGAGACTTGGATGTATATTTGTGGACCATGTGATGTATATTTGAGGTTTATTCTTGTAATTCATTTGAGGACTTTAGTGAACGACTGAGTCCCGGCGAGAGCCGGGCAGGCGGCCCGCCGAACCCTCTGGTTCGCCTTAGGGGGAGGTGGGGTCGTCACATATTTACCAAAGCATTACCTACTTCAACATTTGAGAAGTTGGTGAGAAAGACTGGAATGCATCGATTGGCTGACCTCAAGTAATGTCCAAATCAGGGGGAGAAATTAATACACAAGAATAGTGTACTCTTTTTCCTTCACAAAGATTTTTATCCCACTGGATTTTTCCTTAGTAAAGTTTTAACGAGATATATTTTTCATGTACACTTGACATCCAAGGGGGAGTGTCATGCAACAAATGTCATCTCTGATGTCTTGCAACAAATGACATCAGGGATAACATCATGGATGTCCAAGTTTTCATCAAAGTTCCACCGACAGCAGCTATACCTGATTTTTGCCTATTCAAACAAATAAGCAGCTTTCCCTCATTTCTATTTGTTCAAACCATCCAGCACAAACTAAGAAAAGAAAAACGCGTTCATTTCTCCTATAAATAGAAGGGCATTATATCATTAGAGTGGATCCCTTGAATCTCTTGCAACCTTGAATTCATTCTCTCTCTGTAATTCTCTAAAAAATTCTTCTAAAAAACTTATTATTCAAATACTCATTCGAGAAAATACAAAATTCTCCATTCCTTCCATTTATTGTCTTTAGTCTTATAACATTACTTCTAATTTTCTTCAATTTTATAACACATCTAAATTTGTATCACATTGTTTGAGTCCTTATTTTTCTTATTGACATCTCATGCATTGCCCACTGAGATATCATATATTTCATTTTTGCCTTCCTAAAATTAAAATGCTTATTCCGCCAGTACTACTACTCGAACCGTTGTATGACTACTATTATTAACAATATAGATAAAAAGGGAACCGCCCCCTGCCACGTTGGATGGTCGTCCGCCCATGTGGCAATTAGAGATTGGCTGGAGGTGATATGACACTTGGTTGTCCTCCCTCTTTCCCATATAGATAACTAGGAGGTATAAACCGCGCGCTGCGCGGTAGAGATAAAAATGTGTATGCCCAGTTTAGTATAAATAATTGTGAAATACTACATTAAGGAAATACGTATATAGTCAAGGACATTAATATTATTCGAAAGATGAAGAAACTGGAGTAAAAAAAAATGTAACACAACATCAGAAGAATCAAGAGATTACTGCTAGCGCACTTAGCTAACAATCTACCAGTAATTAAAGTTTACAAAAGAAAAGAACCAATGTCTTGAAGGACAGGTTTAATTAAAATTCCAAAAAAAAAAAGCTCATGAAAGTGGTTGCCCTCTCCAGCAGGCAACTACGAATCCCATCCAACAACCCTTAAACATAAGCAACAAAAATTGAAGAATCCGTTGATATCCCGAAATCTTTTCCTTCTTTTCTAGGAATATCTCTTCTGAAAATGACCACAGTCCCAGTAGACACATCACGAGGTCCAATCTCTATTCTTAAAGTACTCCCTGCAGAAAAGGTAGGTAAACTTCAAAGCACAATTGTATTACATTCAACTGTAAAATAGTATTTCTTGAGATCCATTCACATGACTTCCAAATATGAAATTGTTAACAGCAACAGTAGACGTTTCAAAATTGAAACTTCATACCCTTTCAGAAAACAAAGCCAACAATCACTGAAATAGCTCTAGTTGAGCTGGCCTTCAATAGATATCACTTGACTTGTTAATTATTCAAGCCAGTCTTCAAAACGTTTTGGTTGAGCAAATCACAATTGGAACCTAGCCACTCAAGTTGATTTTTTTTTAAAACTAATTTTAAACAATACCTCTAGATGCTCAAGTGAAGTAAGCTGACAAGTCTTAAAAGTAACCAAGCTTGGTGAGATATATTACAATTAACCTTCAGGAATCTTAAAGCTCCAAGTTAGTTAGTTTAGATGTAGTCCCGCATGCATTAACATTCCCAGGAAAAAAATCATTTGCAATGTTTGTGGCCATGCATTTGGAATTTTCCTCTCCCTAAATTTCTCTTATTGTCACTCATCCTTTGGTGGGAGAAGTCCAATGGCAAGCTAGATATTGGGCAAGATACAGAACATCTACAGAAGCAGGGCAAACCTTCATCTCCCAAAAGTTATATTTCCATCCAGGTGTTCTCTGATCAGAGTCATCAACCTTGATCTTTATTCCAGCTACTTGCAGAGTTTTCTTTCACTGATGATGTAGCATTAAGAACTATAGTTCTGTCACCTGTTTTTTTCCATATTGGGACAATCACACAACCCGAAAGCAGTCAATAATAGGAGCTATTCCATCTCAAGAAAGACAATTTTTTATGCACATAGCTAGGAAGCAGAAAGCTGTTACTTTACTGCACTGATGAGTCCAATTTCTTGACCAAAATCAAAACAAAAGTTGCAGAACTAATGTAATGCTAGAAATACAAAACCTGTCGGACCAAATAAGGATTAAAAAAATCATCTTTGAGAAAATTAATTAGCCCATTGAGTTCAAAACACAGCATCCATCCCGAGCCCCTATTCACTCTATCTTTGGGCGCACACATTAGCAAATGTAGTCGGTAAAACAATCAAAAACGTGCAATAGGCTCAGAAACAATTAATCAGTCTCTGTCAGAACACTGCATCCATCCCCAGCCCCCATTCACTCTATCTTTCGAGCACAAACATTAGCAAACATGGCCAGTAAATCAACCAAAAACGTGCAATATGCTCAGAAACAATTAATTAGTCTCTGTCAGAAGAAGATTCTCCTCTCCAAGCATGTAATGAATATGAAAAATTAATAAAAATAGAAGCTCTTGTGCAACAAAGATTTGAAAAAAGTTCAAGGCCAACTTAGGCATTTGTAAATCACAGTTAGCACTCAAGACCAGTACGAAGTCACATAAACTACTAACGCTAAAAGCAAAACAAGCAAAGGCTAACGTAAAGTAGATTACAGGCAAACATTAGTATCAGAGAAATAAAATGAACAACCAGTAGAAGACATTTTTGAATACCTGTACAGGTGCTAGCCTAGGTGGAAGCATTAAGCCAGTGCCATCCCCATGAATCATGATAGTATCTCCAACAAATCGCATGATAATAGCCCATGATGTCTGCCACACATGTTGCCTTGGTCTTTTTTCACCTGTAAGTTAAACAAACAGAAAGACTGTTTAGGGAATTGCACCTTTCATATTTCAAATACCACAAATAGAAAAGCAAAAAAATTGATGCAAAACAACTATATATAGTAGGATATTTTGCAAACGTCTTTAGCAATGAAAAAAGCTCAATAAATTTTAGCATCATCGTCAATTACACCAATTGAACAGCCTATAGAAAATCACAGAAAAGGTAAAGTGGTAAGACAAAAATTTTCTCAATACACAGTACAAAATGATAACAGACAACTTTTTAACTTGCATACAAGCAATCCTCTAGAGAAACGATAGCACAGTTCAGAAAAGCACAGATCCAGAACATAACTTGATCAACAACTACACCTTTTTTACAACTTTTAGGGATCTCCTAATTCCTAAAGAATAGCATAAAAATTCAATCTTAACTCATGATTAACTGCAATAACAAGTGGTCGTTGAACTTACCATGTAATCAGTGGTGATAAATGGATCATTGATAGCAAGATGACTCTAGCAACCAAACATCCAGTTCTTCCAAAGCCTGTTAGACAAAGACCCATAGTAATAAAATTACAAAAAAAGATATCACAGATCTCAACTTTGACAAAAAAAAAAAAAGCAGAACTCATCGTCACAAAAATACACTGAGACAGAATAGCTAATCAAGAAAAGCCCCTGCGAAAAGAGAAAAAATAGAACTGTGTCCGGTGTAACTGCAGGTGGTAGTTCAAGTGGGGGATATAGGAGGTGTAGTTTTTGGCCATTTATTCATTCACTTGTGTCCACCATATAAGAAAACTCGTGTCCACCATATAAGAAAGGTACCAATGAAATTCTATGATTCTTGCGGGTAAAGAAATTCTTTAAACAACGACTTGATAATAATAATAATTAGTCATAAAGAAGGACAACAATTCATGAAATTCTATGATTCTTGCGGATGTTTATATATGAGATTAAATACTCTAGAAAAGATGGGAAACGGATAGGTTAAATAAAAAGAGGGAAAAAAAAAGGAAAAGCAAAAGAAGAGGATAAAGACTAAGAGTAAACAAAGTACGTACCTTTTGGAAAACAAACCTTTGTATAAGAACCCAAATTGCCACCATCGTCTTCTTTTTTAATTTTTTTTCCTTTTCTGTTTTTCACAGACAGAGCTAACTGCTGAAGCATTTATCCCTCTTCGTTCTCCGGCCACTCCCCTTCCTGCCAGCCGGTGGAGCAGATGATTCCGATAGCCGAAAATAACAAGAGAAAAGATGAGAACCTTCCCATTTACAATAGCAGTCGAGTACTTTTATCAGTATATAAATTAATTAACAAGCAACGGAGCTATTGGATATGGATGAAAATAAGAGATGCCTCCCAAGTAGCAATCACAAGACATTTGGTCTCAAAAAAAAAAAAAAGAACAAGTCAATACCTCAAGCAAGCCGTCTAGCCGAAACCTGACCCCAGCCGGTGGAGCAGATAATTCCGATAGCCGAAAATAACAAGAGAAAAGATGAGAACCTTTCCATTTACAATAGCAGTCGAGTACTTTTATCAGTATAAATTAATTAACAAGCAGCGGAGCTATTGGATTTGGATGAAAATAAGAGATGCCTCCCAAGTAGCAATCACAAAACCTTTGGTCTCAAAAAAAAAAAAAGAACAAGTCAATACCTCAAGCAAGCCGTCTAGCCGAAACCTGACCCCTCCCAAAATCAACGCCAAGAAAGAATTGAAGTGGTGGTGGTGGTGGTTGTTGTTGGGGCTTGGGGGAATTGGGGGATTTGAGAAGTGGTGGCCGAGAAGAAGCAAAGGATCAAGTTTTCTATTCTGTAGATAGATAGATGAAGATGAAGAACAAAAGAACAAAAAAGAGAATAAAGAAGGAAGAAGATGATCGGAAGGAGAAGCGGCGGAGGTCTAAAGTAGGCAAAAGAAGCAGAGGAAACCCTAATATGTGGAACAACTTTTTATTTTGGTGGCGCCTTGCGTGAAGAGTTTAACATTTTAACGAGCTCATAAAAGACAGGGCGACCCACGTGCCGCGCACATGGGAGGACGACGAAACTTTTGGCTGAATGCCATTCGCACGTTATCAACCTATATAGTAAAAGAGCGAATGAAATTGCTAAGAGTTGTGGTTGCTGTGCTGACATGGCTGGATTTTATTGGCTGGCTGGTGGTCGTCACTCACGTGGGAGTCGCGTGCTTTTGCTGGGAGGAGAAGTGCAATCCTTCTTCTTGTTGCCTGAGAGAAGAAAACTTGGACCTTTGGTTTTTGAGAAGGAACGTTTCTCTGTATTGCCAGCTGAGTAAGCTTATTATGACGGTTGCTGAAAGTTTGATTGATGACAACTGTTGGGTGATGGGCTCAATGTGGGTTGGTATGATTTGACGTTATTGCCCTTCTTTTAAAAAAGACAGATGCACCGTTCTATCTTGCTCAGCTCCTTCCTCTCTGCGATTTGGTGTGAAGGAGCTTCAGCTCTGCTCTAGAGAGCTGCCGAAAAAACACTTTTTGCTCTCTCCTTTGATTGACAAGACTGAAAACCCTTTGTTTCTCCGATGTATCCAGAGGTTTCTATGTTTCAGGTTCCGCTTTTCCCAGCTTTCGTCATCATGATCCGCGGTAATTGTGCCTCATTTTCATTGTTCTTTTCTGGCCCTCCAGCTGCTTGCTTCCTCATTCTGAGCTGCTGCCTCGTTTCTTTTTTTCTGCTTTTTCTTTCCTTTGTAACAATTGCTATCTTGCTGCCTCCTTTCGTAAGCTTTAATTCCGCTACTATTGTTTGGATTTAACTTCTCCTGATTGTGTTCCCGTTTCCTGTCGTGCTTATTTTGGTTTTTCCTCACCTGCAATTTATGCCATCCTGAGGTGTTACTGTTGCGTTGCCTCTTTGCTTTGCTTTGCCGCTCGTTTTGCTTCTCAAGCGCCCTGCTTAAATTTACCTTTCTGCCACAGCCTTTTCCCCTGTGTTTTCCATTTGTCCTCCTGTCAGTAGTTCTTGCATCAGTTTTTTTTTTTTTTTACTTTTTGTTCTGCTACTGTTACTACGTGCACGTTATCTTGCCCCCCCTTCTGTTTTGTGATTTCCCCCTTTTCCCCTAGCATTTCTTATATTTTTCCCCACTATACTCTCTGGTGCTTGTTGTCCTGCATTTACTCTTTGAGTTTTCCATTTTTCCTCCTGTCGTCATTTCTTGCGTCGCTGTATTTTTTTCCCCTTTTGTTTTGCTGTTGTTGCTACATACAAGTTATCTTGCCCCCCTTCTATTTAGTGATTTTCCCCTTTTCCCCTTGAATTTCTTATATTTTTACCCACTTTGTTCTCTGATGCTTGTTGTGCTGCATTTACTTTTTGATATTATATTTTCTTACTCTTTTTGCTCTCACTGGCTTATTCAGGTGTTGTCCTCTTCTGTGTTGCTCTGCTGTTGGGTAATAAAGGCTTGTTATCTAACGTTAAGGTGCCATTACTTATTCTCCCTTCTGTATGTGCTTTTACCTTGCTCGTACCTAATAATCATTTTGCTACATGCTTTTGTTACCTCGCTTTTAGCTGTTGCCGCCTTTACTCAGCCTTTTAACTCCTGTTTTCTTATCTGTTCTGTTCTATGCTGCTGTGTAAGCTCTGTGCTTTACCTTTTCTTCACTCTGTTTCTTTTTTAATATATTGGCTGAATTCTATGGTGTTGTGTAAGGGCTGTACTTTAGCTTTTCTTTACTCTGTTTTGTTTTGAATGTCTGCTCAGTTCCATGCTGCTGTGTAAAGGCTGCGCTTGAGCTTTTCTTTCTCTAATTGTGTTTACTCATTCTTTAATATTTTTACATCTTCCATTTACTTCTCCGCACGATTATCATATCTCCACTTCAAAATTTGGACATTTTCTGGGCAACACAAAAATAACACCGCGCGGTGCGCGGTGAACCCCTCCTAGTCTACTTATGTTGAAAAGGGAACCGCCCCCGCCACGTTGGATGGTCGTCCGCCCATGTGGCAATTAGAGATTGGCTGGAGGTGATATGACACTTGTTGTCCTCCCTCTTTCCCCCGATAAATCAAACGACGTCGTCTGTTCCTTCTTCTTTTTCTCTGTCATTCAAAACGTAGCAGCATCAATCAATGTCAAGAGCTCTTGAAGACTGGTTCCTATACAAAACTCCATTTTGTCTTTTAGACAAAACTCTATTTTTTCCATGAGACCCGGAAGTCTCCCCTCAATTTCCGGCATTTGATTGTACTTGGTAGAGATTGTAATCTCGATTGGAGGGTCCAGATTTTTTTCTTCTTCTGAGAAGTGGGTGCTTAGAATTTGATGGACGATGGGCTCGAGATAGAAAATGGTTGGTAATCTTCTTCCCCTTCCACTCCCGGTTCTCTCTCTTGTTCTTCTTCATCTTCCTCCCGGTTCACGATGGACGATAAGTCTCTTTATGGGTCTCTTTTTTTGTTTGGCTACTCACAAGTTTTATTTTCTCCCCTTCATTTTCCCTTTTTTTTAGGCATAGTTTCTTCCCTTTTTGTTGCCGTGACTTTCGTGTAATTTTTTTTAGGGTAACTCAAAAAATCTTCAACAGCCTCTAAGAAGAGGAAATATAAGGGTTTTGTGTTGAAGTTTTTCTTTTGGGTTCCATTTGGTTTGTTTCTCATCATTTCATCCTGTGCTGGTTTCTTTTTGCTCATACTTGTTTGCTGTGTTTGCTGGTGATTTCAGACCCCAACAGCTCGAGAATAGGAGAGTTTTGCAGCGATTTGGTTGACGAAGAAGAGGATGAAAAAAAGAGATTGAAGAAGGTCTGAAATTCTAGGGCTTGTAGCGGCCAAAACTTGATAGGCATGTGGATTCCTAAAGCGCCTGATAATTTTTTTCCCACAATTCGGGAAAATTTTATACTATGATGGCTCTAAAAATACATGAGTTTTCAATCTGAATCTATCAATTTTTTGTGCTCGCCCAGATTCTTCTCTCTCTCTCTCTCTCTCTCTCTCTCTCTCTCTCTCTCTCTCTGTATATATGGGTCTCTATTGGTAATCAGTTTTTCCATCGCTGCCTTCTGGACCTGGTGATGAGATCTTCTCTGAAGGTTCTTTTTTATTTTTATTTGTTTTGATAATTTTTCCTTTTGTTGAAATTTCTTTAATTTTTTATTAGTTATATTTTGATTTTTTTTCTTGGTTCGATTTTTAAATCTTAAATTTTGGTGCTCTTTTTTTTTTTTTTTTTATCTGAAGCAAAAATTTGTGCTAATTTTAGGGGTTCTATGGTGAGGTTTTACGTTATATTCTTTGGGATTTAATTTTTGTGAGGCATTATGTTCCAGCCTTTTGTATTTAATAGTAAGCGAATATTTGACCGTCTCCTTCTACTAATATCTATTTCATTGCCATTTGTAGTCTAAACATCATCTTGCATTTTTCCCTTGCAGAAGAGGTTATCCTCGATTTTGTTACATTACAGGTATTTTGCTCTCTTTTTTTGTAATAATTTTTTTATTTTCCCTTCAATTGTTGATTTATTTATGATTATAACCTATTAGGTGTAAGGTTCAATAGTGGTTATCATGGATTAGTTGACCTTCAAAATATTAGGTTGTGGCATGTTTCCTTAAATCTTTGAAACATGAAAGTTGATATAACGTTACTAGAATTTGCGGTCATTTGAGCATTTTATGGATGTGAGAACCCGTAATCTTTCCATTTTCTAGGTTTTATTATATTTCCAGGTTTTCTTATTTTCAATGGTTTGTTTTCTGCACTTTCTGTATCCGGAAAATTTTCTAGATAATTTTTATGAGTAAATATAAGTTTTAGATGATTTTTCTAGCATTGGTGAGTTTTTAGAAAATTAAGAATAAATAGTGGACGTGGGACCCACTAGTGCGAAAAGTTCGGAAAAATTCGGCCAATAAGGTTAAGTTTTGGATACTGTATATCATTTATCGGGTGTTAAGAGATAAGTAGAGTGTGTGAAGTGATTGATGTGAGAGAGAAAAGAATGATAAGGTTGCATTGAATAGAGTGACACATGTCACTTTCTTATTGGATACCTTTTTAAGAATTACTATTCCAAATTTTGACTTTTGACCAAAGGTTAAATATCTCAAAAATTCATTAAAATTTCCTCATTTTCTCTCCACCATAGCCGGCCCTCTTAAGCTCCAAGGAAGACAAAACTCTTCAACATTCAAGCTTCTAACAAGACCAAATCCACCAACTCATGTGATTAACTTAGTTTTTGCTCCATAAAATCTTACCTTTTAGTGATAGTGAGAGCTTTAGTGAACTTTGTTTGAAGGACTAAGGTGCTCCACATCTTCCTCTCTCTTGGTTCTTGGTAAGTGAAGCTTGAAACACCCTACTACATCTAATAATGCTTATTTTGTACTTAATGGGGGCATGAGAGAAGGAATATATGATTTGTTTCTTGATTTGGCTTGTTTTGGTGAAGTTTTTATTTTATTGGGAATTTTTCTGGTTTAATATGATCTTGATGTTGGGGGCTTGTATGATGAATTGTAATGGTTGGAAATGGCTCTAGTGGATGTGAAATGTGGTTAAATGCAATCAATTTTGGATTTGGTGTGAAATTTGAAAAGTTAGGGTTCTTGAACCCCAATTCTGTCCGGTTTTAGATCACTGGGTTAGAGGCCGAATTAGACTTTGCTCAAAACATGAAAGTTGTTGGTATTGATGTGATGGAGATGCCTGTAAAATTTCAGGTCATTTGGATTAATGTAGAATGAGTTATGACGAAATTACTGTAGCTGTTCTGCTTTGGACAGAATGCGAAAACTGCGATAGTAATTGGCCATTTTGACTGGAATTGGTTTGGATTCTGGAGTTGGTGTCTTCTGATGAAATGTAGCTGAGTGTATTAGCTAACATATGCCTTTGGAATTTCGGCATTTGGACTTGTATGGACTGAGATATACTGATTACAGTTTTTTGTGTTTTGTGAACCTGTTTTAGGAATTCTGGGTTAGTATTTGGCATATTTGACCTAGTTGTGTTACGAACTGGATTGAGTGGTCTTCTACATTATTGTAGCCCTGTTTCATAGCTTCGAAACGGTGGGTCTTACACCCCCATCCGATAACCGTAGAGAATTTGACGCCATTACCGCATAATGAGTGTAAAACAGTTTTCTATTTGGGGCCAAGACTAAGGCCATTTTCTAATTTCTGGTTTGCTATTATGCTTATATATGTATATGAAACCCTATTGGGGTTGTGATTGGCATGGCTTTATGAAACCCTATTGGTTGGCATGGTTTTAAGGCTTACTCTTATTCCGGTCATTTTCTAGCTAACTTTTGTACTTGTACTACTTTGAGCCTAGTGAACGGCTTTTGGGAATGAGATGACTTTTGTGTGAGGTGTTGGGACTGATTTGAGGAAATAATGAAGCCTTAATGGCTGGAAAAGTAAGAAATTTAGGGGAAGTGCTGCCCGATTTTCTAGGCCGTTTGGTTCTTTAAGTTGGATTTGCCTTTTGATGGAAATGAAGGGCTTTTGGGTTGTTTGCGCCTAGGTCTTGATGTTATCTTTTTGTTTTCAAGAAAATCATGTTTTTGCACCCTTGCATTAGTATGTCTCACTTGTGCATTCCGTTTATTCGATTTTAGATATGAAACCTTCAATTGGTTTATTTTGATTATTTTAGGGTTTCTTGGCGATTAAGGCCAATCTGAAGTGAAACTTTTGAAGTTGAATCGGTGAGTGTACCACTGCCTGCTACCCTTTATGTGAAATATCTGAATATCTGAATACTTGACTTATGACTATTGAAGCCAAGTACTGCTTTGATAAAGTGGAGGCGAGGGTGTACTTTATCACACTCGTTCTCTGGTCTGTTCATATTCCAATTCTGAACGTCTATCTGAATCTGTTATCTGTATCTGTATCTGAAACTGTACTGAATCTGTTATCTGTATCTGAAACTGTATCTGTTCTGACGTCGTTTGGAAGCTTGTGTCCAACGACCTTTCTGTGACCTATGAGCTCAAATCCTGTGGCTAAGTTATTCAAGTCGGGCCGGCAAGGGCCTGGACGATTAGATAACGAACCACGGTAGTCTGTTCGGGGATCTTTGGGTATTGAGACCCTTGGGTTCCGGTATACTCGAGTATTACCATTTCTGTTACTGATACGGTGAGCGGGCCCGGTAAAGGGGTGTTTGGTGGACGGAATTTGGAGTGAAGAGGGGTCTACGGACGCTTTGGTTCTATATACGTTGACGGAGGGTCAACCGGTCTGGATCAAGTACTGAGCTGGAAATTTGGCTCCTGAGAGCCACCCGTATCCTTCTGATTTGAATCAGTGGTTCCGTTGCTTTATATCTGGCATGTGTATCTGATTTGTTAAACATGAAATGCCATGATTTTATTGCTATCTGTTTGGTACCTCATTGAGCGCAAGCTCACCCCTTTCTGTTCCCTTTTGTTTTCCTTACAGGAAAATAATCACTTTTGGGAGCTCATACGTGTTGGTTGCCAAATTGAGCCATGTATATGTCTATTTTGAATAACTCATCTCATGAAACCCTAATGTGTATTGGGTTCATCTTCTGAATGGCAAACCGAATATGTGTATACCATATGTATAGTTTTGACATGCCAAGTGTGGTTGTAAATGTTGAATTGCTATGTATTACTGTTTGGTGGGTTCTCGGTTTCCCCTATTCCAGGCACTATTCATCGTTTTCCTTTTGCTTATTATTTTGTTATTTTGGTTCTTGTGGCTTGTCCGAGCGCACTTTTGCATTTCCGAAACGTTTTAGAACGCGTGTAACCGCTCCGTAGTCCTGGCGAGAGCTGGGCAGGCAGTCCGCTAACCCCTTTGGTTCGCCTTAGGGGAAGGTGGGGCTGTTACAGGTGGTATCAGAGCCTGCTTCGCGTGGTCTCTGCGCGGAGTGAGCCTGGACTATGTGGTGAATTGGTATGAAGGAATAAGTGCTCGATCGAGCCTAAGTTCTGAATTGTGAATGTTATAGGCCTTAACTTTTCTTGTGGTATCTGAGGAACATAGATCGGTACGTCTGGTGGGAATTTCGATTGTAGATGGTTTACTCTTGGGACTGGCCAGCTCGAGAGGTGAATTGTCTTATTTCGGATTCTTGTGCCTGAGTACTTCAGAGTAGAGGCGGTGTTAAGTATGTGGAATTTGCATTTTGGGAACATGAATAGGCTTTGTTTGGCTAGAATGAGTCCAAGAGGTTATTGGATATCTAGTTTGCATAGTAAGTGACGTGAGGGATCGGACGGGGTTATTTTAATTGGGTCTGGGACTATATCGCCTTTACTCTTGATTTGCTTGATACCCCTATGACATGACAGTGGTTTGGGTATTGTGCATAGGATTATCTGTCTAATTGGCATGTGTTGGTGTACTTGGTTATCCGTTTTCTTGATACATGGCGTGTTATATGTGTATATGTCTTTGGTGTAATTGGTGTGCTAGAATTCGATTACTTTTGTCACTTTACTGTAGTTATGCGTTGCAGTACTGTGGGAAAGGGGAAAAAGAAAAGAGAGAAAAAAATATATATATATATATATGTGAGGAAGATGTCGTCGTGGACGTGGAACTAAATGAGGCCAGGAATCAAGAAAAGAAAAGGGAAACAATAGCTGGACAAGGACCGGGAGTGCCACTTGTACTTAAGAATGTATTATGACCCATTGTTTTGCCCGGCAGGCTAGCATCCGAGTTCCAGCACTTCAGTAAGATGACACATTGGGTTGATCCGTATCAGGAAATTTTGGTTCTCCGAGATGAATTAGAGGTTCAAAGGAGGCTGACCGAGTACTGGGAAAGGCAATGGAAGCAAGAGTATTCGGAGAAACTTGAACTCTTACACCAAAATATGGAGTTAAAGAGGAAATACGAAGAGATTTCCAAGGAGACCGTAGCAATGGCACAAGGTAATACATCTATGGGAACGCCAGAGGAAGCTCAAAGGACGGGAATTGCAAAGCCACAACTGAAGATCTTTCATGCAAAGAAAAAGGGTAAAGCTGGTAGATCAATTGTGAAGAAGGGCCGTGGAGCGAGTGGTGAGATAATTTGTGGATATTGTAGAAAATCCAATCATATTGAAGTGGATTGCTGGAAAAAGGGGAGGAGATGTCTGTGTTGTGGGAGCGCCGAGCATTTGGTTGCTAATTGCCCGGGGGTTATTGCACGAAAAGAAAGGAACCAGCAGCCAACCAAGACCGACCCTGGCCCGTCAAGTGGAAAAGGGACTAAAATGAAGAACCTTATTTCTTCTGACTCTGAAGACGGAGAAGGTACAGGCCATTGGTTACTTTAAATTGTGAAGGTAAAATTTCGAGGGCGAAATTTCTTTAAGGGGGAGAGAGTGTGAGAACCCGTAATCTTTCCATTTTCTAGGTTTTATTATATTTCCAGGTTTTCTTATTTTCAATGGTTTGTTTTCTGCACTTTCTGTATCCGGAAAATTTTCTAGATAATTTTTATGAGTAAATATAAGTTTTAGATGATTTTTCTAGCATTGGTGAGTTTTTAGAAAATTAAGAATAAATAGTGGACGTGGGACCCACTAGTGCGAAAAGTTCGGAAAAATTCGGCCAATAAGGTTAAGTTTTGGATACTGTATATCATTTATCGGGTGTTAAGAGATAAGTAGAGTGTGTGAAGTGATTGATGTGAGAGAGAAAAGAATGATAAGGTTGCATTGAATAGAGTGACACATGTCACTTTCTTATTGGATACCTTTTTAAGAATTACTATTCCAAATTTTGACTTTTGACCAAAGGTTAAATATCTCAAAAATTCATTAAAATTTCCTCATTTTCTCTCCACCATAGCCGGCCCTCTTAAGCTCCAAGGAAGACAAAACTCTTCAACATTCAAGCTTCTAACAAGACCAAATCCACCAACTCATGTGATTAACTTAGTTTTTGCTCCATAAAATCTTACCTTTTAGTGATAGTGAGAGCTTTAGTGAACTTTGTTTGAAGGACTAAGGTGCTCCACATCTTCCTCTCTCTTGGTTCTTGGTAAGTGAAGCTTGAAACACCCTACTACATCTAATAATGCTTATTTTGTGCTTAATGGGGGCATGAGAGAAGGAATATATGATTTGTTTCTTGATTTGGCTTGTTTTGGTGAAGTTTTTATTTTATTGGGAATTTTTCTGGTTTAATATGATCTTGATGTTGGGGGCTTGTATGATGAATTGTAATGGTTGGAAATGGCTCTAGTGGATGTGAAATGTGGTTAAATGCAATCAATTTTGGATTTGGTGTGAAATTTGAAAAGTTAGGGTTCTTGAACCCCAATTCTGTCCGGTTTTAGATCACTGGGTTAGAGGCCGAATTAGACTTTGCTCAAAACATGAAAGTTGTTGGTATTGATGTGATGGAGATGCCTGTAAAATTTCAGGTCATTTGGATTAATGTAGAATGAGTTATGACGAAATTACTGTAGCTGTTCTGCTTTGGACAGAATGCGAAAACTGCGATAGTAATTGGCCATTTTGACTGGAATTGGTTTGGATTCTGGAGTTGGTGTCTTCTGATGAAATGTAGCTGAGTGTCTTAGCTAACATATGCCTTTGGAATTTCGGCATTTGGACTTGTATGGACTGAGATATACTGATTACAGTTTTTTGTGTTTTGTGAACCTGTTTTAGGAATTCTGGGTTAGTATTTGGCATATTTGACCTAGTTGTGTTACGAACTGGATTGAGTGGTCTTCTACATTATTGTAGCCCTGTTTCATAGCTTCGAAACGGTGGGTCTTACACCCCCATCCGATAACCGTAGAGAATTTGACGCCATTACCGCATAATGAGTGTAAAACAGTTTTCTATTTGGGGCCAAGACTAAGGCCATTTTCTAATTTCTGGTTTGCTATTATGCTTATATATGTATATGAAACCCTATTGGGGTTGTGATTGGCATGGCTTTATGAAACCCTATTGGTTGGCATGGTTTTAAGGCTTACTCTTATTCCGGTCATTTTCTAGCTAACTTTTGTACTTGTACTACTTTGAGCCTAGTGAACGGCTTTTGGGAATGAGATGACTTTTGTGTGAGGTGTTGGGACTGATTTGAGGAAATAATGAAGCCTTAATGGCTGGAAAAGTAAGAAATTTAGGGGAAGTGCTGCCCGATTTTCTAGGCCGTTTGGTTCTTTAAGTTGGATTTGCCTTTTGATGGAAATGAAGGGCTTTTGGGTTGTTTGCGCCTAGGTCTTGATGTTATCTTTTTGTTTTCAAGAAAATCATGTTTTTGCACCCTTGCATTAGTATGTCTCACTTGTGCATTCCGTTTATTCGATTTTAGATATGAAACCTTCAATTGGTTTATTTTGATTATTTTAGGGTTTCTTGGCGATTAAGGCCAATCTGAAGTGAAACTTTTGAAGTTGAATCGGTGAGTGTACCACTGCCTGCTACCCTTTATGTGAAATATCTGAATATCTGAATACTTGACTTATGACTATTGAAGCCAAGTACTGCTTTGATAAAGTGGAGGCGAGGGTGTACTTTATCACACTCGTTCTCTGGTCTGTTCATATTCCAATTCTGAACGTCTATCTGAATCTGTTATCTGTATCTGTATCTGAAACTGTACTGAATCTGTTATCTGTATCTGAAACTGTATCTGTTCTGACGTCGTTTGGAAGCTTGTGTCCAACGACCTTTCTGTGACCTATGAGCTCAAATCCTGTGGCTAAGTTATTCAAGTCGGGCCGGCAAGGGCCTGGACGATTAGATAACGAACCACGGTAGTCTGTTCGGGGATCTTTGGGTATTGAGACCCTTGGGTTCCGGTATACTCGAGTATTACCATTTCTGTTACTGATACGGTGAGCGGGCCCGGTAAAGGGGTGTTTGGTGGACGGAATTTGGAGTGAAGAGGGGTCTACGGACGCTTTGGTTCTATATACGTTGACGGAGGGTCAACCGGTCTGGATCAAGTACTGAGCTGGAAATTTGGCTCCTGAGAGCCACCCGTATCCTTCTGATTTGAATCAGTGGTTCCGTTGCTTTATATCTGGCATGTGTATCTGATTTGTTAAACATGAAATGCCATGATTTTATTGCTATCTGTTTGGTACCTCATTGAGCGCAAGCTCACCCCTTTCTGTTCCCTTTTGTTTTCCTTACAGGAAAATAATCACTTTTGGGAGCTCATACGTGTTGGTTGCCAAATTGAGCCATGTATATGTCTATTTTGAATAACTCATCTCATGAAACCCTAATGTGTATTGGGTTCATCTTCTGAATGGCAAACCGAATATGTGTATACCATATGTATAGTTTTGACATGCCAAGTGTGGTTGTAAATGTTGAATTGCTATGTATTACTGTTTGGTGGGTTCTCGGTTTCCCCTATTCCAGGCACTATTCATCGTTTTCCTTTTGCTTATTATTTTGTTATTTTGGTTCTTGTGGCTTGTCCGAGCGCACTTTTGCATTTCCGAAACGTTTTAGAACGCGTGTAACCGCTCCGTAGTCCTGGCGAGAGCTGGGCAGGCAGTCCGCTAACCCCTTTGGTTCGCCTTAGGGGAAGGTGGGGCTGTTACAGGTGGTATCAGAGCCTGCTTCGCGTGGTCTCTGCGCGGAGTGAGCCTGGACTATGTGGTGAATTGGTATGAAGGAATAAGTGCTCGATCGAGCCTAAGTTCTGAATTGTGAATGTTATAGGCCTTAACTTTTCTTGTGGTATCTGAGGAACATAGATCGGTACGTCTGGTGGGAATTTCGATTGTAGATGGTTTACTCTTGGGACTGGCCAGCTCGAGAGGTGAATTGTCTTATTTCGGATTCTTGTGCCTGAGTACTTCAGAGTAGAGGCGGTGTTAAGTATGTGGAATTTGCATTTTGGGAACATGAATAGGCTTTGTTTGGCTAGAATGAGTCCAAGAGGTTATTGGATATCTAGTTTGCATAGTAAGTGACGTGAGGGATCGGACGGGGTTATTTTAATTGGGTCTGGGACTATATCGCCTTTACTCTTGATTTGCTTGATACCCCTATGACATGACAGTGGTTTGGGTATTGTGCATAGGATTATCTGTCTAATTGGCATGTGTTGGTGTACTTGGTTATCCGTTTTCTTGATACATGGCGTGTTATATGTGTATATGTCTTTGGTGTAATTGGTGTGCTAGAATTCGATTACTTTTGTCACTTTACTGTAGTTATGCGTTGCAGTACTGTGGGAAAGGGGAAAAAGAAAAGAGAGAAAAAAAATATATATATATATATGTGAGGAAGATGTCGTCGTGGACGTGGAACTAAATGAGGCCAGGAATCAAGAAAAGAAAAGGGAAACAATAGCTGGACAAGGACCGGGAGTGCCACTTGTACTTAAGAATGTATTATGACCCATTGTTTTGCCCGGCAGGCTAGCATCCGAGTTCCAGCACTTCAGTAAGATGACACATTGGGTTGATCCGTATCAGGAAATTTTGGTTCTCCGAGATGAATTAGAGGTTCAAAGGAGGCTGACCGAGTACTGGGAAAGGCAATGGAAGCAAGAGTATTCGGAGAAACTTGAACTCTTACACCAAAATATGGAGTTAAAGAGGAAATACGAAGAGATTTCCAAGGAGACCGTAGCAATGGCACAAGGTAATACATCTATGGGAACGCCAGAGGAAGCTCAAAGGACGGGAATTGCAAAGCCACAACTGAAGATCTTTCATGCAAAGAAAAAGGGTAAAGCTGGTAGATCAATTGTGAAGAAGGGCCGTGGAGCGAGTGGTGAGATAATTTGTGGATATTGTAGAAAATCCAATCATATTGAAGTGGATTGCTGGAAAAAGGGGAGGAGATGTCTGTGTTGTGGGAGCGCCGAGCATTTGGTTGCTAATTGCCCGGGGGTTATTGCACGAAAAGAAAGGAACCAGCAGCCAACCAAGACCGACCCTGGCCCGTCAAGTGGAAAAGGGACTAAAATGAAGAACCTTATTTCTTCTGACTCTGAAGACGGAGAAGGTACAGGCCATTGGTTACTTTAAATTGTGAAGGTAAAATTTCGAGGGCGAAATTTCTTTAAGGGGGAGAGAGTGTGAGAACCCGTAATCTTTCCATTTTCTAGGTTTTATTATATTTCCAGGTTTTCTTATTTTCAATGGTTTGTTTTCTGCACTTTCTGTATCCGGAAAATTTTCTAGATAATTTTTATGAGTAAATATAAGTTTTAGATGATTTTTCTAGCATTGGTGAGTTTTTAGAAAATTAAGAATAAATAGTGGACGTGGGACCCACTAGTGCGAAAAGTTCGGAAAAATTCGGCCAATAAGGTTAAGTTTTGGATACTGTATATCATTTATCGGGTGTTAAGAGATAAGTAGAGTGTGTGAAGTGATTGATGTGAGAGAGAAAAGAATGATAAGGTTGCATTGAATAGAGTGACACATGTCACTTTCTTATTGGATACCTTTTTAAGAATTACTATTCCAAATTTTGACTTTTGACCAAAGGTTAAATATCTCAAAAATTCATTAAAATTTCCTCATTTTCTCTCCACCATAGCCGGCCCTCTTAAGCTCCAAGGAAGACAAAACTCTTCAACATTCAAGCTTCTAACAAGACCAAATCCACCAACTCATGTGATTAACTTAGTTTTTGCTCCATAAAATCTTACCTTTTAGTGATAGTGAGAGCTTTAGTGAACTTTGTTTGAAGGACTAAGGTGCTCCACATCTTCCTCTCTCTTGGTTCTTGGTAAGTGAAGCTTGAAACACCCTACTACATCTAATAATGCTTATTTTGTGCTTAATGGGGGCATGAGAGAAGGAATATATGATTTGTTTCTTGATTTGGCTTGTTTTGGTGAAGTTTTTATTTTATTGGGAATTTTTCTGGTTTAATATGATCTTGATGTTGGGGGCTTGTATGATGAATTGTAATGGTTGGAAATGGCTCTAGTGGATGTGAAATGTGGTTAAATGCAATCAATTTTGGATTTGGTGTGAAATTTGAAAAGTTAGGGTTCTTGAACCCCAATTCTGTCCGGTTTTAGATCACTGGGTTAGAGGCCGAATTAGACTTTGCTCAAAACATGAAAGTTGTTGGTATTGATGTGATGGAGATGCCTGTAAAATTTCAGGTCATTTGGATTAATGTAGAATGAGTTATGACGAAATTACTGTAGCTGTTCTGCTTTGGACAGAATGCGAAAACTGCGATAGTAATTGGCCATTTTGACTGGAATTGGTTTGGATTCTGGAGTTGGTGTCTTCTGATGAAATGTAGCTGAGTGTCTTAGCTAACATATGCCTTTGGAATTTCGGCATTTGGACTTGTATGGACTGAGATATACTGATTACAGTTTTTTGTGTTTTGTGAACCTGTTTTAGGAATTCTGGGTTAGTATTTGGCATATTTGACCTAGTTGTGTTACGAACTGGATTGAGTGGTCTTCTACATTATTGTAGCCCTGTTTCATAGCTTCGAAACGGTGGGTCTTACACCCCCATCCGATAACCGTAGAGAATTTGACGCCATTACCGCATAATGAGTGTAAAACAGTTTTCTATTTGGGGCCAAGACTAAGGCCATTTTCTAATTTCTGGTTTGCTATTATGCTTATATATGTATATGAAACCCTATTGGGGTTGTGATTGGCATGGCTTTATGAAACCCTATTGGTTGGCATGGTTTTAAGGCTTACTCTTATTCCGGTCATTTTCTAGCTAACTTTTGTACTTGTACTACTTTGAGCCTAGTGAACGGCTTTTGGGAATGAGATGACTTTTGTGTGAGGTGTTGGGACTGATTTGAGGAAATAATGAAGCCTTAATGGCTGGAAAAGTAAGAAATTTAGGGGAAGTGCTGCCCGATTTTCTAGGCCGTTTGGTTCTTTAAGTTGGATTTGCCTTTTGATGGAAATGAAGGGCTTTTGGGTTGTTTGCGCCTAGGTCTTGATGTTATCTTTTTGTTTTCAAGAAAATCATGTTTTTGCACCCTTGCATTAGTATGTCTCACTTGTGCATTCCGTTTATTCGATTTTAGATATGAAACCTTCAATTGGTTTATTTTGATTATTTTAGGGTTTCTTGGCGATTAAGGCCAATCTGAAGTGAAACTTTTGAAGTTGAATCGGTGAGTGTACCACTGCCTGCTACCCTTTATGTGAAATATCTGAATATCTGAATACTTGACTTATGACTATTGAAGCCAAGTACTGCTTTGATAAAGTGGAGGCGAGGGTGTACTTTATCACACTCGTTCTCTGGTCTGTTCATATTCCAATTCTGAACGTCTATCTGAATCTGTTATCTGTATCTGTATCTGAAACTGTACTGAATCTGTTATCTGTATCTGAAACTGTATCTGTTCTGACGTCGTTTGGAAGCTTGTGTCCAACGACCTTTCTGTGACCTATGAGCTCAAATCCTGTGGCTAAGTTATTCAAGTCGGGCCGGCAAGGGCCTGGACGATTAGATAACGAACCACGGTAGTCTGTTCGGGGATCTTTGGGTATTGAGACCCTTGGGTTCCGGTATACTCGAGTATTACCATTTCTGTTACTGATACGGTGAGCGGGCCCGGTAAAGGGGTGTTTGGTGGACGGAATTTGGAGTGAAGAGGGGTCTACGGACGCTTTGGTTCTATATACGTTGACGGAGGGTCAACCGGTCTGGATCAAGTACTGAGCTGGAAATTTGGCTCCTGAGAGCCACCCGTATCCTTCTGATTTGAATCAGTGGTTCCGTTGCTTTATATCTGGCATGTGTATCTGATTTGTTAAACATGAAATGCCATGATTTTATTGCTATCTGTTTGGTACCTCATTGAGCGCAAGCTCACCCCTTTCTGTTCCCTTTTGTTTTCCTTACAGGAAAATAATCACTTTTGGGAGCTCATACGTGTTGGTTGCCAAATTGAGCCATGTATATGTCTATTTTGAATAACTCATCTCATGAAACCCTAATGTGTATTGGGTTCATCTTCTGAATGGCAAACCGAATATGTGTATACCATATGTATAGTTTTGACATGCCAAGTGTGGTTGTAAATGTTGAATTGCTAGGTATTACTGTTTGGTGGGTTCTCGGTTTCCCCTATTCCAGGCACTATTCATCGTTTTCCTTTTGCTTATTATTTTGTTATTTTGGTTCTTGTGGCTTGTCCGAGCGCACTTTTGCATTTCCGAAACGTTTTAGAACGCGTGTAACCGCTCCGTAGTCCTGGCGAGAGCTGGGCAGGCAGTCCGCTAACCCCTTTGGTTCGCCTTAGGGGAAGGTGGGACTGTTACAAGAAAGACAAGGATTGGTGGCTTCATGTTATCTTGGTGTTTTTGTCACATTTTTAGAAAAGCTTTTTTTTTTTAAATGATTCTACCATATCTGCTACTTGGTTAGGGATGATGTGTAATTATCATATCAAATTGTTTGGAAAGTTTGTTATGTTGTTATAGGGAGTTCAAAAACTTTACAAAAATACTAATTTATTCTTTGTAATTTTTCCCTTTCTAATTTCTTGTGTATTAGTGGAAATCTGATGTGATTCTATGTGTCCTTTTATGCGGTGCATTGCGTTGTTGTCCACTTGCTTGAGGTGGTTCGAAATTCTCTCGTGTGTTCACCTATGGTGCAACAAAGGTAACTTTAATTGTAAGGCTCTTTAATTCTTTCATCTTTAAAGGTATGTAGATTATTAACATATAGCTACTGCATCACGGTTTGTAAGACTCATTAATCCTTTCATCATTAAAGCTACTCTCTCTATGTATTCTCTGAATTTGCTTTCATTCTGCTTCTTTCTTATTTCTGTTTAATGGAAAACAGGCACAGCATGGATCACAGCTTGTGTTGAAATGAGTTTTAAGGATGACGAGATTTTTATTTGGCTTGTCCAAATTGTGAACGCCCTAATAATTTTCAATACACATGGCAAGTTTTATGTAGATATTGTCACTCTGTTGTTCACCTTTTACCTAGGTACATATGCAGACATTGACATCTCATCTATTTTCGCTGACCTTTTCTTACCTTTTTTCTAATTATTGTATAAAATTTAAATCATGGTTCTTTATCTTAATTATTGCTAGAAACTTAGTTTGACAAGCTTTGTTGCGTCTAACTTGCATGGAAAGAATGCTCATGTGCTACATCAAACCTTTCTGTCCCAAGTTTAGGGCATTTAAAGAAGTTGCGTTCACTATAATGAATTCTCACATTTGGTTGAAATTTTCGGCATTGACAATGCGAACTTCAATAGCCTTAATATTCAGAACTGATAATAATATTGAATGCAGGGTATGCAATCAATATAGAGATGTCCAAGGAGCTTTACAGACACTTGAAATCATTCCTTGTTAATCCTCTCCCACCGTTTAACAAACAAATAAATGGTAGCAGCCGCAAGAATGATCGAGAGAATGCTGCAAATAGGATTGGCAAATATCGATACAGCTTAGCCTATTCCTCTTTGAGTAGTTATTGGAGGCTTGAAAGCTGATTTTGTTCCAATCTTGACACTAAGTTCTTTCGTTCTTTTTATATTTTTAGCAAATTGGATTATGTACTTTGAATGTAATTTATGTTCTATAATGTGTTTCCTAAGTCATGGTATTTAATAAACATTTGGGAAGACCATTTTAACTCCTGTATTAATTATTATTTCGACCTAAAACCAAGTTCTTGACATAGATGATTTGCAATCATAGTTTACTTAGTATTGTATAATTTATTTCACAATTTACATTGCTGCTAAATAATCCTGGGCACAGCGCAATATTGGGCATTAACACCGTGCATTTGCACGGTGATCACCTCCTAGTACTACTAGAGAGGGTAAAGAAGAAAACGACATGGTCCGTAGGCATCGGTTTAGTGGAGTGGGGATGATTTATAGTGGAAAGTAGACCCATAGAGGTAGAGGTAGTACTAATTGTCGTTTCTACTTTCGAGTGAGCGACCCTTCAGCTAACGACGCCGTCTTCTTTTTCCCATTCCCGTGTGGTTAAAACTTAAAAGACGGTCCTCCATCCTGGTCAAGTTTTCATTTTTGATGTCTTCGTTTTGGGTCAATTTCAGAACACCCCATCCAAAAGTAGCTTCTCCTAGAATTTGCTTCCTGAAACATTGAATTGGATTAATTTCTCCCTTGTAGTATTTAATATTTTCCAATCAAGTTTTTTTTTAATAATTAGGAGATTTTAAATTTAGAATCTCCTGTTTTTAATCCCTCCTACCTTATCATTTAACCCAACCCTCTCCCATTTTCCAATCAAATACAATCACATAATAGCCCGATTTTTCTTTGCATTTTTTCACGTGAGATGCATAGGGTTTTGTGAAAGAATTACACTAATAAAAGTTAGATGGATTGTGATTTTAACAAATTCCTTAATTCAATAGGCCAATGCAAATGCAACTATTTCAGTAATTTGTGTAAAATCCAAAATCAAAAGAACTTATTACATAATGAATGTTTAATTTCTTAGAGTCGAAGTCCGTAACATAGTTTCCTTTATTTTCAGGAAAGAATAAACCATAGGAAATCCCGTCTGGTGCATGCAGTCTTCTTTCTCTTCCTTTCTTTTTTCTTTTTTGGTTGTAGACAAAATATTTATATGTACATCAATTTCTCAGACTCACGAGCAAGAGTAGCTATTTGCCTTTATTTTTTTGTACATCAATTTCTTCCTTTCTTTTTGGAAATAAGGTAGTCTTTCTCACAATGTATAATTGAGTGAGAACTCAAGCCTGCTATGCCAATTGTATTTGATTCAAGAAAACTCGAAATTAGCCTTCTATGCCAATTCTATGTGATTTGACCAATCAATCGAATACTACAGGGTACGAATTGATTTAATTCAACACTCAAGAGGCCAACGGAGGAAAAGGCATTTCCAAAGGGGTTATTTGAAAATTAAGCATCTCATTTCCCCCATTGCTCCTAAGAAAAAGTACATATATTACCTGCTGCAGCCTGGCTGCCTTCGCTGCCCTTTTTTGCTTTAACTTTACCACTCTCCACTCCATCCCATCTCTAAAGAGTCAAGACCAGACATCCATTCATGAAATTACCAAAATGCACCCGTAGCCCATCTTCTACCTCATGAAGCAAGAATCTGTTTCTCGGGTAAAATAGTAATTCTGGAGTAGAAATGGGGAGTGTGTCGTCGGAGGAAGGCTCCGATCAGCAGAGCGAGAGGTGCGGAAGCTACAGTCTCAGTGCTGACGTCAGTGAGTCAGAGAGTTCCGGCAGTTTCACCTGTCGCCGCTGCTACCACGACGGTGCCGCCTCCTCTAGTTCCTTAGCTTCCTCTCCTCCGCCGCCTAATCAGGATAACAATGTGGTCGGAAACTCTGTATTTCTTGCTCCCTCTCTGATCTTTCCTGGGATTCTCACTAAGGATGCGATGCTTCAGCCTCAGAAGCGCGAAGCCGATTTGTCCGGTTCGTTTTTACATTTTTTTAATATTTGTATTCCTCGCCATTTTCACTTGAATCAGTGTGGGTGCATTTCTCACATTTTTATATTTTTTTGTACGCTGTTTACTCGAGAGCACCGGAGGAAATGTTGTATTTGATTTTTTTTTTCCCGTCATTTTTTGGCACCGACTGTAGAAATTGAGATGATGAAGGAAAGATTTGCTAAATTATTACTTGGTGAAGACATGTCCGGAGGTGGTAAAGGAGTCTGTACGGCCCTAGCTATCTCGAATGCCATAACAAATCTCTCTGGTCAGTCCATGTCTGGTTTCTCACAATCTCCGTACAATTTCTGTGTTTTTTTCAAATTTTTAATTAAAGAATGTGAAAGCAATTGTAATTGAAATTGGGATGGTCATTTTGGACATGTAGCAACCGTATTTGGGGAACTATGGAGATTGGAACCGTTGGCGCCTCAGAAGAAGGCAATGTGGTTTAGAGAGATGGAGTGGCTTCTGTGTGTGAGTGATTCAATTGTTGAGTTTGTGCCGTCAAAACAGCAGTTTCCTGATGGAGGGATGTACGAAGTAATGGAAACTAGGCTGCGGTCTGATTTGTCTATGAATCTCCCTGCGCTCAAGAAACTTGATGCCATGTTGATTAGCATTCTTGAAGGGTTTCAGGATACGGAGTTTTGGTATGTTGATCGGGGGGTGATTGTGGCTGATCCCAGTGAATGCAGTGCCTTTGCGTCATCTGTATCCAGTGGGAGGCCTTCAATTAGGCAGGAGGACAAATGGTGGCTTCCATGCCCGAAAGTCCCTCCTAAGGGTTTATCTGAAGATGCAAGGAAGAGGTTGCAGCAGTGCAGAGATTGCACGAATCAGATATTGAAGGCAGCCTTAGCGATAAACAGCAATGTACTTTCCGAAATGGAGATTCCTAGTGCCTATTTAGACTCACTGCCTAAGGTCTGCTCTCTACTAGTTTGTTTTATTTGTTTGTTCTGTCTTCTTTTGTCTTTTGCAGTTTTGTTGTGATGAACGTGTGTTCGCTTGTGTTTAAGAAACATTTGTCTAGATGTAGCGAAGCATGCAGAAAGTGCATTATATCCACCTTATTTTTATTCTTCCACTTGTCCATATTTCTTGTATGTACACAAGAGTGTCTTATCTTAATTTTGGCATGCCTTATTCTACTTGAGCTGAGTGTTATTTCTTTCTATTTCTGTCCCAGTTGACATGCTTACCGAATAACAAAATCAACTATGCTAGAAGTCAAAATACTTACAGAGGGTTTTTTATTTGATAAATGTAAGATGTGCGGATGTGCATAGGTCAATGTTTGGATAAATAAATTATCTCTTGATATTCCAATGCCATTAGACTCTGCAAGCTATTATCAACAATGACTCTAGTTTACTTATAATGTTTCATGTGCTATAGAAGATGTATTCTTGGAGTTCAGTGGGTTGAGTGCGGACCTATAGCATGCAATGCAATTTAATGTGTCACTCCAATTGCAGGATAAATGTTTGAGTTGCTTCATATGATTGGATAAATGATGGTAAATTGGTGAAGTAACTTTTACTTTGAACACTGAAGAATAGGAATGAAAATATGCCAGACAATTGCATATCATCCGTTAACTCTTTGTTTTCATCTGGTCTTTTGTCAACGTACATAAATATGGTTTTCATCCCAGTTATGATAAAGAAGAAAGAAGAGATAACGAAATTTTATTACTCGCTACTATATACCTCACTTCTTATATTGTTGAACTCTTTCTCCATTCTTTATTCTTTTCCTTTGGTGGTGTTAGCTGTGTAAATCTTGCCCCATATTCAGAAGGTGGATTTCATGTGCAAGAAAAAGAAAAAAAAGAAGGTTAAAGCATCTCGTCTATAGAGTGGTTCCTGTAGTTCAGGTGCTGAAAGTTGGCTAACTCTGGATTGCCATATATAGTTTGGCAAAGATGACTAAGAGAGTATGGCACTAGCAATGATTGTTTGGAAGATGTGTGAATAAGGATTATTTTATCCACATTTACTTGTATCTTGTAGGTGAAATCTTATTGAGTTCCTGTTGCTGTCTTATGATTTGTTTAATCTACTGGTATTGCAGAATGGGAAAGCTTGTTTGGGTGATATGATCTATCGTTATATTACTGCTGATCAATTCTCCCCTGAATGTCTTCTGGATTGTCTAGACTTGTCATCTGAACATCACACCTTAGAAGTAGCAAACAGAATTGAAGCGGCTGTGCATGTTTGGACGCTGAAAAATAGAAAAAAGCATCCGAAACATCAGAAGCCTAAGCGTAAATCTTGGGGTGGTAAGGTCAAGGGCCTTGTTGCAGATGCCGATAAGAATCAATTTCTGGCACAAAGGGCTGAAATCCTCTTGCATAGCCTGAGGCTTCGTTTTCCTGGTCTGCCTCAAACTGCACTAGATATGAACAAAATCCAGTACAATAAGGTAGTTTAGATGCATGCTTTTACGTTTTTGTAAATTCTGAGCAATAACCTAAAATAAAAAGGAAAAAAAAAATAAGAAGCTAATCTATACAAAATAACCTTGAATTAGAGGATATTAGTATAAAACTGAAGCTTTTAGGATTATGTAGCTGTCTATATATTTTTTGACTTGTCTATTCAATATCCAAATAATCTTTGCTAATAATGTCCACATAAAGCCACGTGTATCCTTTCAAGGTCATATGTTTAGCTAATAAAATACAGAAGAGTAGAGTCTCTACATTTGAAAATTGTTGTTAAGACTTCTTGAGTTTATTGTATATTTGAGTTTGGCATAGTAATTTTAATATCCCGATGGATTGGGTTAATAATTGTACTTGACTATACATTAAGTGGACCTGATTTTGAGGAATTACTCAAACTTGGAAAAGAGATAGACATACAGAATGTCATGTGATGTAGAAGTAAGAGTATATGTAATATTGGTGTTTACTACATGCATCTCTTATGCTCTGGTGCAGGATGTTGGGCAGTCAATTCTGGAAAGCTACTCAAGGGTAATGGAGAGCTTGGCATTTAATGTAATGGCGAGGATTGATGATGTCCTGTATGTGGATGATGCCACCAAGCGCTGCAATGCATTAGAATGTGTGTCCTTTTTCAACAGGGGAGGTTTGGGTGGTCTTCCCATCCAAAAGCGTATATCGCCAAGTCCTTTCTCCATTCAGCACACCCCCTATACCTCTCCCTTTGCAACTCCATCATTTTGTTTGTCCCCTCTAGTTGGTAGTAGCCCTGGAAGAGCTGTTTCCCCACGGAGCGCTAATGGTTTTAGGGAACCTCAAAATCGTAAGATTGACAAAGTAATACCTGCTGACTTGGATAAATTCTGGTCTTATGCTGGAAGCCTTAGTGCTAGGAGAATTTCTGAGAATGTTCCAGAGCGTGATTGAATTATTTTTCAACCATCTGGAGGAGGCTACTTCACCTCTGGTGCAAATGGATAGTTCCTTTTAAAGTCCGGATATGTTGTGTATCTGCAGTGCAGAATAGATGAATAGGTAAGATCATGGGTTAAACCTTTGGCCATGAGTTATCTGCTGGTACTAGATGGAATGGTTACAGTAGTCGTAGTTCTAGAGTAAATTTACTAATTTAATAGAATCTCTTTTATGCTTAGCAATGGGGTACAGTTTGTGGAAGAGAGCTACTAGATTACATTTGGGATTACATAATTTGCTATCCTCTAAAGAGAGATAAACTTGCTGCCCTACTTTAGAGTACCAGCATGGTGATGGTAATGCAGCGAAGGAATTCTTTAAAACATGACATGCTGTATAGAAAAGAAACTCGCTCAAAATTTAATCGGACCTTCATGTCAGTAAAAATCCTCTTGTAAACTCCTCCTTGCTTTGTGTGATTTGAGCTTTTACTTGCTTTGTGCTCAATATGTGAAACTATAAAAACAAATCGATCAAAACATAGATCTATCGACTTCATATTTAGTGGGGACACAATTCTAAATTAGATAAATAATGTAAAAATTTTCTGGCTTGCTTGAGAACAAATCTGCCTTAATAATGCCGAAAAGCTTGTAGGAGAACAACTGAGAGTAGATTTCGAGGAAGAACATTGTAGGAGAGCACTTGAGAAAATAACTTTCAAGTAATTGAAGAACTCTGCATCCTTTCTGTCAAGGTGTATGCTACTGTCGAGAACACAAGATTGAGTGAGATGGTGAAATTCTTCCCAGTGTATAATCTGTGTACTACTTGGAAAGGAAGGAAAAAGCACATGATATTAAAAGCAGAACATTTAGTTAAACCATTAACATAGTCCAAAGCTGTTAATTGGATCTTTATTTGTACAAAGTAAATTTTAATTTGGGCAAAATTTAACTATTGGGATTGGCTTGATATCTAGGAGTCCTCCCTACTGTTAGGTTTAGGATTCAAAACCTGAGTTTGGCAGTTAGGTATGTGGAGGGATTGGGAGGTGAAAAAAAAATTGGACAAGATTCGATGAAGTCCAATTGTCTAATTTTATAATAATTAAGCTTTGGCTTGAATAATATGATTTAAATCAATTGGACAGTTAATTTTTTGACTAATTAAAATTTTGAAATTTCGTTGTCTACAAATACCAGCACCTTAAGTCCATTGAGGAGCTAGTTTGCTAGGCATAATATACGGCTCTTGTATTTATTGAATTATTTCGTAGAATGAGCAGCCTTCAGCAATCTATCAATACAGACCATGCATGTCATTACCGGGTATGATTAGGCTCAAATTGAGTGACAAATCTAGAGAGCCCATTTCTGGAGTCCATGCGTTCTTGGGGCGTTCAACATTCTCAGTAGTCCCAGAACTGACTCTTCACTTCAATGAGCAAGTCAGCTTACCACACACATACAGACAAGTTTCCTTTGCAAATTTATTTTATTTTATTTTTTTCTGAAACGAACTTTAGTTTAAATAACATCACAACTTCAGGAAACATGCACGGTTTCAAAGCCTTCCCAAAATTCTACAATAATCAAATTAAAGTCAATTTGCTTAAGCACTTGAAAGCTTTGCTGCAACTTATAATCCAACTCTGTTTGGATCCACTAGTTTTTCAAATATTATAAAAATTTTTAAAAAGTATTCTAAAAGACACTCTAAAAAGTAGTCTAAATTTTTTTAATATACAAAAAATATCCCAAAAAATATATTTTAAAAACTCTATTATTTTTAAATATTCCAAAATATTTTCTAAAAATATCCATATACTTTAAAAACTCTGCTACAGTAAAATTTTTCAAAAAAAAAAATCCCTCAAAACAGCTAATCGAGCTTCAAAGAGAATTCTGGTGACCAAATATTGAACTCCTACTTGTTTTTTTTTTCCAATAGTGCAAGTGGAAGATCTCAATCCCGGGACCTCTCATTTAGCTCCCTCCCCCGTACTGCTCAATCCATTCCTCCTCCCTCCCTAATTACTTGATTATTGTTATTGGTGTGAATGACCATCCAATTGAGTTGATATCCATCCAAACATGCTCGCAAATGAAATTTTACTTATAATTTATCTCTCTTTTGACAATTTCTATCTCTTATTGTAAATTTGAATTATTTTTTATTTACATATGGTAACTTTGCATGGTGTGAATTTAATTGTTACATGGGTAAATCTATTACTTTTTGTCTTGAACTGAAAAGAAATATGAAGTAGATGTATAATCATATTCATGAGAAACTTTAAGAGCTTTTCTACCAGGTGTCCATTCGGCACTTGTTAACACACTTGAAATTCACTTAACCTATCATGTATGTACACATACTAATAATTATTACCTTCCTTTGTATTTATATCTTTTCTATTTAATCATACCTATTCTCCTTGGTATTTATTTACTTTCCCAAATTAATCTTATATTTCCAAAAATATGACATTTGAATATATCTAAACCGGTGCCCAATTGGCATCCATTAGACAAACCCAAATTTAATTACTGTATCAAACAATACCTATTATTTCTTTTTTTAATGCATTATACAATTTATTGAGTATTACCACTTTGTAATAAATTTATGTATAAAAGTTTTAAAGACTATTATGGTAGATAAATGTATGGAATACAATAATTTTCTGATATAAATCTACATAATAAGTAAAAATATTGTTGTTGATTTATTTATGCATTCATAACTAATCACACTTAAAAATATTCTGTGCTAGCGCAACAGCAAAATTCTAGCTAATTATGTGAAATGAATATTATCATACATTTATTGTATTGAGGTGGCATTTAGTTATTGTGACGATCCCACCTCCCCCTAGGGCGTACCCAAGAGTTTGACGAACCGTCTGTTCAACTCCCGCTAGAACTCACTCACGCCGTCACGAAATTTACAAAGTAACAATTTCAACAATAAGGGCAATATCAATTACAACCCTAGACATATACAATCGTGGACATCAAATACCCATACAATCTCTAAATACAGTCGAGGAGTTAAACTTACAAAATAAAACCAAACAAACTCGCTATGTGAGGACCCGAAAATTCCTTTAGAATTTCCTCCCATTTTTGAAAAAATTAATTTATATTTCCTTCTATGTTTCTTTACTTGATTATTTAACTATTTACTAGCTCTAAATTTCAGGGTGATTTCATTAGTTGAGCCAAGAGTTTTACTTTTATTTTTCAAGTTAGAGTAAGTTAGGGTTTTTGGTGTGTTTTGGTAGTGTGATCACTTGGTGAGGTGTGTGTACTAAATTTGGTGGATAAGAATGAGTATTAGGTAAGAAAAAGTGTGTGATTAGAAGTGTTAATACTAAATGAGTGAATCATAAGTTAAAATACTAGTACGCGCGAGTTAGGGAAAACGGCTTGAACCGATGTGCACCGTTTGCTACCGAGTGAGTACACCACTTGAACACTATTTTATTACCTTAATCTGCTTACTTTTATTTCAGCAAAATTAGCCCTAAAATATCCTCCATTCAGCCGAAATTCTTGACCAAATGAAGAGGGGGAAATGGAAAAAAATAAGGAACCATCTTGTAGTGACACTTGGCGGAAATCAAACCAACTTTGACCAAGCAAATTTTCTTTCCTTCTTATCTATAATTTGGCTCATCTTCCTCCTTTATTTCTTCATGTTGGCCAAAAATAAGAAAGGGAAAAAGAGAGAAAAACAACTTCAACTCCAACCTTGATTCTTCTTTGTTGAGCTGAAATCACACAAACCAAACCGATTAAACTTACCTCTTGGTGATTGGAAAGTTTGGTGTGGTGAAATTTTTGGAAGATAGTGATTTGTTTTTCACTTGTAAGAAGCTTTTGGAAGGTATAAGGCTTGAACTTCCTCTTCTCTTGCTTAATCTTGTTAAATTTGGTATAGAAGCTTTCAATCTTGGCTTGCTATGGTTGATTTCCTAGTTTTTGATGGTGTAGTAGAATTTTCAGCTAGGGTTTGCATTTTTCAGTTTTGATTAGTGTTGTTTACCTAGTAAGTGATGTTATTGAGCTAGGATATGGATTTGGTGAAGCGATTAATGGTTTGGTTGTGACTTTTTAGAGTAAAAGTTGAAGTTCCAGCATTTGTAGTGATTCTGCCCTGTTTTTGGAACCAAACTAACCTGCATATTCGTCCATGATAAAGGTCAAATCAGTTCTTGCTCAAAACATGAAAGTTGTAGGGAATTGAGTTAGCTTTCTATCCAAAACATTTCAACTCAATCGGAGCACTGTATCTTGTGAAATGACTAAAATACCCCTGACTGCCCAAATGCCCTGTTTAACCGACAGCTTTCTATTTTCTCTGAGATTTCAATTTTTGACCCTGAAAATGTGAGAACTAGGTGTTGATGTCTTCACAGGAAATGTAGATCTATGTCTTAGATTCGAAACGCCATAAAATTTACCTTGATCCGATATACATAGATACAGTTACGACGAAAACACTGAAGATGACAAAACTGCCATTTATCAGTTCTTCTTTAAACTGGTTTCCAGCTTTGGTCCATGGTGATAAGTTATTATTTGGTTTGTTTGGTTGGTTTTGAGGCCTTGAATAGATGAATGTGGTTGATTATCACTTGTGGTTGGATTGGAGGGTTGTTGGCTTGTGAATCCAAGTTGTACTTGGATGGAAAAAGTAAGAAAATAGGGGAAATGCTGCCCAAATTTCTATTACTTGCTCTTATGAATATTAGTGAGATGTAAGGTTTGATTTTAGGGTTAGTTGGATCTTAAGTGTGACAGCCCCACCGCCCCCTAAGGCGTACCAGAGGGGTTAGCGGACTACCTGCCCAACTCTCGTCAGAACTAACGAGGCAGTTACTTACGTTCTAAGACGTTCTGGAATAAAGTAGCGCGCTTACACGAATCAAAATCGCAAAATGGGAAAATCAAAAAATGAAACCGCCAATGAATAGTGACTACCACGTCACCAACCAGACCGAATCCAATCAACTACTAGTAACGTTACATAACTCTAGAGAATGAATATTTCCAAACCAAATAGGATACAGGAACAGGGGTAAATAGTTTTATACACATACGTTTGTAATTTACAAATAAAAGGAAAATATTTGGATCCAAGTACATTCAGAGTTTCCAACCATCGAGGAGCTTTACATAAGAATATATTAAAACTAGCTTGACTCGTACATCAAAACATCATAGTCTTCAAAAGTTGTTCCCTGTAAGGAAAACAAAATTTAATGGAGTGAGATTTCGCCCAATGAGGTACCATCACTCAGGCATTCAAGGAGTACAAAATCACAATGATATACTATTCAAATAAGTTCATCAAGTGTGCACAACAAACATCACATTCCAAGAAGATTTGTAAAAGGATACGGTCGGCTCTCAAGAGCCCTTTTCCACTTTTGGCATACTTGATCTCACCTCATTGACGATCTGTCAATGTATAAAAGTAACCCATACCGTAGACCCCACTTTACTCCAATTTCCTTCCACCTCACATACCCCTACCGCGCCCGAACTCCAAACAGTTCAATAAATGGTAATACTCGAGTATACCGGAATCAAGAGTCTCATATTCAAGGATTCCACATAAACAGTCCCCATGGCTTGTCGATTTTCTCGACCAAGCCCTTGTCGGCTCGATTCAATTGACCACTAATGGGGTTGAGTTCAGTGATAACAGTAATGGTCGTTGGATAACGACCCAGTTCAAGTATGTTCAAGTAGAATTCAATTGATGCAGTAAACAGTCACATAAGCCATAGAGCGCGAGAGTGATAAGGTACACTTTCTTCTCAAACAATTTCATCCTTATACATAAGCATTCAAGTCATAAATTTCAAGTATAACCAAGCCATGAAGCAACAATCACGTGAGTAGTACACTCACCAAGCAAACACAGAGTGAAATCACAAATTTCTGTCCAACGAGCGCTCCGCGACACCGGCACGTCCTAAAACATTCAATAAAACACAATGAGACTCGAATACGAGTCATAAACGGAATCCACATACTACTAGAGTAAGACCAAATAGGACATATAAGTGCAAAATCAAGCTAGGACATGTGCGGAAATGAAGCTTAGGTTGGAAAACAAAAGACAGATTTGATGTTGCTTAGCGGAGCGAACACCACTGAACCTACACTTATCGGATTGAGATGTAATTTACACTGTTTCAAAGCTAAGATAAAGAGCTACAACTTTGATGAAGGCCACTCAGTCCAGTTCGTATGGTAGCAAGGTCAAAATTTCAATGTGCCAAACCAGAATCGCACAAACAGGTTAACTAACCACATTATGGTTAAATGACCATAACTCAGGCTACCGAAGTCCAATTGAGGTGTTTATAGGTCCGTTGGAAAGATAAGACACAGAAATACAACTTTCATGTTTTGGCCAAATTCTAATTCGGTAAGGATCAGGGTGAAATGTCTCGGTCAGATTGGGTGAAGTGTCAACTCTGTCCACTGAACTCTACCTAGGGCAGTCTGGGGGTATTTCTGTCTTTTTACAGTCTGCAGAGCTTGGATTGGACTGAAAATTTACAGACAACTATAAAACATCATTTCCTACAACTTTCATGTTTTAACCCAAGGCTGATTCGGCCTCCAACATAGCCAAACAGAACCGGGCAGAACAGGGTTAGTTGAAACCCTAATCTGGAAATTTCGGTACAAAGCGGAAATTTCTGTAAATCGCTACAATTTACGCATCAAAACTTCATTCTAGACCATTCCAAGCCATCATCCATGGCCATGCAATATTAAACACATAAAACAGAAAATTCATGAATAATTATGAAAATTCACCAATCTCCACCAAAAGTTACAAAATCTTGCACAAAACCAACTCTATGACTAACACAAGTCATTAATTTCACATTATCAAAACCAAAGAAGGAATTCCTTAACTACTCACCTTGCAACCCCAAGAATAGAGCCAACTTAGCACCACTTTCTTCCAAACCACTTCACCAACAACCTTAATCCTACCTAGAGAAGGGTTTTTATGGAGAAATTGAAAGTTTAAACGGTTGATTTGCTAGATTTGTGCAAGAAATGGAAGAAACAAGTTGAGAGCTTTCTTTTCTTTTCTTGTTGAGAGGGCCGGCTATAGGAATGAAGAAAATGAAGATTTTTGTAGTCAATTGTGAGCTTTTAGTAAAGTTCATGAATAGTAGTCAAAGTCAAGATTGAGTCACAAAGTGACACTTGTCACTTTCTCTAATTCAAAGCTATCCTTTTGTCTCTCCAACTCTCATCCATCTAGTAATCTCTAATTATCTCTTAACACCTGATAAATTAAATCCGGTATACACAACTTAACCTAATTGGCCGAATTTTACCGAACTTACTGCACTAGTGGGTCCCACATCCGGTATATACTCTTAAAACCTCATAAACTAACTTATACTAGAAAAATAATTTAAAAACCATATTTGCTCATAAAAATTTTCTGAATAAAGGAAATGTGAAAAATCGCGAAATTAGAATAAAATAAAACCTAGAAATTAAGAAAATTACGGGTCCTCACATTAAGTTACATAGGTATCCTTGAATGCACTTCAATAGTAGTGTATGAGTTGTTTTTTACCAAGATTTGGTATCAACTAAGATGAAAAGTGTTAGTTTTATCTCAAACACTTTGAATTACATTTGCTCACTTCAATGTGGGATTGGTTATTCTTAGGGTTTGTCGGTGATCAAGGGCATAATCCGGAAGAAAATTTTTGACGTTATTTTGCTTAGACTGATGAGTGTTCCTTGTGTATTTGTATAATAAGTGACTATATGACTATTTGTGAATGTTTGCTTGAATGTTAAATACTTTCCAAGGATTTCTAAATGGATTTTCGATGAGAAGTGTGTCCTTTATCGCACTTGACCCAAGCCAAAGTGAATTTTCAATGATTGAATGCTACTTGTCCATGAATATAAGCCTTTTGGATGAACTGGACCCTTGCCCTTTGTTGCCAGTCGACTTAAGTCAGAAGCGGACTCGGTCGGGCGGCTGGTGACCCTGGGACAGTGTTTTGGTATACTCAAGTATGACCACGAAAGTTGGTGGAGAATTGGCTAGTGACGAGAGATGAAATCAATGAATGAATGTCAAGAACCCTGGAGAAGTTTTCACTTGCAAAATGTTTTTCTAATAAATTGGAGAGATAAGGAAAATGGTTGGCGAATGAATGAACGAATGGCTCCACACGAGCACGTATCCTTTTAATATGTGTGTTTTCATTGCTTTTATATTGTGAATGTTTTCTCGATTAATTGTTCTTCAATGAATAATGTCCTTGTTTAAATTGCTTGATTACTTGTTTGGGAACCTCACTGGGCGTTTAGCTCATTCCTTTAGTTTTTGTTTTCCTTACAAGGGATACCAGCGAGGGTGTGAGACTGGTACAGGCTAGCATAGTCTAGTTTTTGAATTTTTGCGATCATACTTGCGCTAGTGCTCGGTTAGGGTTGAATGTGTCTGGAAGTCACAACTTTTGTTATATTTGGGATTGTATGAATGTTTGAGATAGAAATGAATGTAAGTATACATTCCAAGTTTGGGAACTGTTATTTCACTTATTCTTCAGGTTATACCTTATTTTATTTGAAGAGAGTGAATGAGTCCTGACAAGAGTTGGGCAGGCGGTCCGCCAAATCCTGGGATACGCCCTAGGGGGAATTGGGGTCGTTATACGCTAGAGAGCTAAGGAGTGCCTACGCGAGCAACTAACAAAACTTAGACAAAGTCTATGTCTTCTCCAATCCCACTCTCACGTTCTTACTCCTGTAAGGAAAACAAATTTATGGAATGAGCTAGAATCTCAGTGAGGTTCCAAGAAAATATGCAAGTAAACTAGCAGGCATGATATAATGTATAGCAAAGTAGGTAACTAGATAAATCATGCAATGATGTACAGTAAAGATCACATTCCTATCAAAGAATATAGTCTACTATCAGGAGCAGGTACCAAGGCAGCTTGTCCAGGGTCCGTTGACATTCCATCAACCATGGAATTTTGATGTTCGTAGATCACCACTAAACGTTCATCTTCGTCCACTGATCATCCCCCTACCAGGCCCGAACGCCATCAAGTACCCATGGTTTATCAATCTCCTCGACCAAGCCCTTTGTCGGCTCAATTTGACCAACTAACTATAGGATGGGCTTACAGTCCCAAGTATTCAAATATTCATGATCTGGGCCCCAAGTATTCAAGTATTCATGATCTGGGTTTAAAACCCCAAGTATTCAAGTATTCATGAGTGGAGTCGTTGGTTGTGACCCAACGCTCACGCAAGTAAAGATTGGAGACATTAGCTGTTACCTAACGCTCCGTATTTAAGCATGTCACGAGTTCAAATCATGAATTCAAGTCATGAATTTAAGTCACAAATAAACAGGTTAGGAACTTTGTCCTTTACGCAAGGTTGCCCAATTTACCCGACCGCTATAAGGTTGATCTCAACCAAGAGGTCCAACGAGGGCTCAGTTCAACCGTTACCGACCTACATTCACGCATACGCATGAGTAACCCAAGTTTCCACTTACCCAACGTCTCGGATAAGGGTCCAAGGGCCCAGTTCAACCACTACAAGAAGATATACAATCGGTCTACAATCATGCACATGTACATGCAAGTCCGTACGCAAGATCAAGTATTTCAAGTCAAGATACCGGTCACTTGTAAATCAAATTGCTTGTACATGAATGAACAAGATATCAAAAGTTTAGTTGACTTAGGCATAAAGTACACACTCGCCTAAAAAATGACAAATCAAGTGTCTAACATTTTAGCTACAAGTAGCATGGAACATGCAGTTGGAACACTCACCCATTAATCACAATCTTTACTTCAAACCCCTGGTTCTTTCTCTTGGTCACTCTCGAGTCCTGTGGTCATATCATATACCAAGAGTCTAGCCAATTCATACCAATATAAATGCAAACTATGAATTTCGAATCTTCACTTAGCCAAGAAAGCAATTTTGCAGGTTTACCCCTGTATAGCTGTCAAAAGTACAAAGTTTTTTTTATTCAAATCTGGGGATAAAATCTCATGCATGATAGATCAATGTGTCATGTGTCATATGAATTAGGAACATATCAATGATAGCCAAAACTTGTGAAGAAAACAAGACAAGAATCTCGAGATTCAAAACTAGTTCAGTAATCAGATTAACGGCCACCTTCTCATCTAGCCATACTCAAGTACAATCTTAAAGATGCCACACTATTCCAAGCCATAACATTTAAAGGAAATTACTTCTAAGTCAACTAAGTAAACTCACCCCAAATCATATACTTTCTAGTTCAATTCAAGGCGAAAATTATATATTAGGTCAATGATTCAAGTAAAAGATAGTGCGAAAATATTTCCTTTCTATCTACGAATTTGAGTTTAAAACTGTCCAAAATAGTTTGGTTGTTAAGCTGGAAATTCAACACTTGAACAAGAAAAAGTGAGGTTTTTTTTTAAACACATGACACATGCTATGTTCTAAATATACAATAGTTTGGAAATCCCAACTTTAGCAGTTGCTGTAGATGCTCTCGTGACCGCCATGACCACCGTGCTTTCCCATGCTTGCTTACCTTGCAACTTGTGTCCTAAAGTTGGGAAATGACATTGAATCTAGAGCTACAATTCGTTTAACCAAAGATGGCAGCTTTTGAGGAGAGTTAAAGAGTCGTTGTGATCCCAAGTTCAAGCTGGCTAATTTATCTGCTGCACCGTTTGCCTCTCTGAAGACATGTGAAATGTAAACTGAAGCCTGAGCTGACGTAGTGTATTGCATAGAGGCCATTTGCCGAGAGAGTTCAATTGAATCAATCTTACCAACATTGCTGAGTCGACTTCAGCAGCAAAACCATCCATGCCTCTTTGAACACACAAAGTCAAACCAAATAAAAGGGAGAGGCTCTCTGCCGCTAGGACATCCACGTCACCAAATTCTTTATAAAAGGCAAATATTACCTCCCCCTGGTGGTTCCTGACCAGCCCACCCCCAGCGGCCACCTGTTGCATGATACTCGCATCTGTATTAAGCTTTAGGGAATCCGGAGGTGGTTTATCCCAAGATACGGCCACATGCCGATGCGAAATTGTAGATGAAGGAGCTAAAGTTGACCATATCATTTTTGAAAACCATTGTTGTACCCAGTTGCTTTAAGAATCCCACAATCTCCGAAATAACCTGAGCAGCTGATTGGTTTACCCCTTGGAACTTGGTGGCGTTGCGTGCTCTCCAAATAAACCACAGAACAATAATCGGGAGAGCAATCCGTATGTGGTTCCTGTTGAGCTTGGGTAACGAAAGAAACCAATGTAGCAGCAAAGCTGAAGCACAAGAGAATTTCAGCTTTTTCAGACCAAAAATATTGAAAAAATGGTCCCACACAGTATTGGCAATTGGACAATCAAGGAAGACGTGGAGCCCCGATTCAGTATTTACTTGACAACATACACATCTTGAGGCTAACTTGAATCCCTTCTGCTGTAAATTCTCCTCCAAAGGCAGAAGATTATGAAGCAACCTCCACACAAAGAATGACAATTTGATAGGGGCAATGGCATTCCAAATCATCCCGGAGACCAGAGATATATTCTTCTTGTTCCTCACAATCTCCCAAGCCGTGGAAACGGAAAAGAGCCCATTAGTAGAAAGAGACCATACCATGGAGTCCTTCTTAGACGGGTCAAAATGGACCTGTAGTACTTGCGACACTATAGGTTCTGGTAACCACAGCCTTAGTTTTGCCTCATTCCATTTGTCCCCAGTAAAAAAATTCCGCAACTAGAAAATGAGTAGAGTCCTGCGGACAGTAAAGATGATACAAAGGATCGCCCAGTAGCCATCTGTCATACCAGAAGTCTACTAGACCCTCTCCTAAACACCATCGAATATTTGGCTCAGCCGTCTCCCGGATACTAACAAGGCGACGCCATATAGCTGATGAGTGGCCAAGTTCCACCTTTGAAGGGTGAGATAGTTGTGCATACTTACAAAGCATGAATTTTGCCCATGGGGACACTTGCAACCTAAAATTCCACCATAGCTTACAAGAAAAAGCTTGAACCATAGCCTCGAGAGAACGAAAACCAAGCCCACCCTCCTCCTTCGGGAAGCATAGCTTTTCCCATGAGGTCCAATGGATCTTCCATGATTCATCATCCCAGAGGAAAGCATTAAATAACCGTGCTATGGAGATTATAATAGCCTTGGAGGGATCCATGACTTGACATAAATATAACGGCATTGATCCCAAAACATGCCGTAGTAAAATAATTTTCCCTCCCATCGATAGTAACTTAGAGCTCCAGTGAGAAATCCTACCTCTTATTTTCGATACCAGTCCATCATAGTGAATGCATTTTAACCTTGTCTTATCAATCGGTACACCCAGGTAAACAAAAGGTAAAAATTGACGTCTGTACCCCGTCGTATCTGAAATCATGTTCAGAAGTGAATCCGAGACTCGAGAGGAACAAGTAAAAGAACTTTTGGCAACATTAATTCGTTGACCTGAACAAGACTGGTACCGATGTAAAAGACTCAAGAGATCCCGCAAACAATCTTCTGAAGCTCTTGTAAAAATGATCAAGTCATCTGCAAAGGCCAAAAAAGGGACAATGCCTCCTGAAGCTGAGTATTGTCTACTGCCGTCTTCCGAAATAAAATTCTGCAGCCCCCTACCCAGATACTCAACTGCAATAAAAAAGAGAGCAGGCGATAATGGATCTCCTTGTCTTACTCCTCGAGACGACTTAAAGAAACCAGAAGCTTGGCCATTAATTAACATCGAAAACCAATTATTGGATATGATTCTGTAAAATAAATCGACCACCAATTCACAAAACCCAAAAGCACGTAGCATGTATAATAAAAAATGCCATTCAACCCTATCATACGCCTTTTCCATATCCAGTTTTAAAATCAAGTTTGGGCTCACCAACTTTCTATCAATTTTCGAGGTCAATTCTTAGGCCAGAAGAATGTTGTCTGCAATATTTCGTTCTGGTACAAAACCAGTTTGCCAATGCAAAATAATACTCGGCAATATATCATTGAGTCTGTTTGCCAGGATCTTGGAAATAATTTTTGAGGTGACATTGCACAAGCTAATAGGCCGAAATTCCTTCCATTGTGACGCCCCATTGTCTTCGGATGTGGAGGTAAAACCTCTCGGTAGTTGAGCGCCCTTGAAGAAGTCGTGTACTGCCTCCAACAAATTGTTGTTAATAATATCCCAACAGCTGTGATAAAATCCCGCTCCAAAACCATCCGGTCCCGCGGTACTATCGCTGTCCAAAGAGAAAACTGTTGTACGAAGCTCTTCCATAGTGGGTAGAGCTTGTAGATTGTCATTATTCTCAGACGTGATTTGCGGGAGTTCAGTGGGCAAGATTGGAAGGGTCCAATTGATCTATCAGCCTGAAAAAGTTGAGAGAAAAAAATTCTCCGCAGAGAGTTGGATATCCTCTAATTTTTCCAACCAAACACCATTCCCGTCTTTTATTCTGGAAATGAAATTAGCACTTCTCCTTTGCCTGACAAGCGCATGAAAATAAGCGGTGTTCATATCCCCTCCTTCAACCACTTCACTGCTGCCTTTTGCCTCCAAAACTCACTCTCCAAACGAAGTTGCTGAGCATGTAAAGCTTGGGCTTCATTCAGCTTAATTTTGGACTATTCATCCCGTTTGTCATCGAATTCCGACTGTCGCACTTGCAAAAGTTCCAAAGCTTTCTTGACCTTAGATTCAATTCTCCCAAAATGCTTCATGTTCCACTCCAAAAGCAAGTGTTTAACATTTAGAAGCTTTTGATAGAAAGATTCCATCCCTAAACCTGTAACCGGGATTTCCCACGCTTCCTTGACTATATCGATGAAACCCTTGTGTTACCTCCAAATGTTTAGAAATTGGAAGGAGGTTGGAAAGGTAGACTGATTTCCACATTTGATTAAAAGAGGAGCACGATTCGACCTTCCCCGAGGCATATGTGATGCCTTTGTAATACCAAAAACTGATGACCATTGTTGATTCATTAGTGCCCTATCAAGGCGTTGCCAAACCCTTCCATAAGTCCATGTGAAAGGAGGTCCGTCGAACTCTACATCTCCCAGTGAACAGTTAAAGATGGCTAAATTGAAATCCCCCATCGCTCCCATATTAACGTGAGAGCCACCGGATCGTTCATCGGCAAAAGAAATTATGTTGAAATCGCCAGCCAGCAACCATGGGCCTGAGACATTAGTTGAAATATGCTCCATCGCGTGCCACAACGGGCGCCTTCCAACTCTCGTACAGTTCGCATAAATAGCCGAAAGCGTGACGATATCACCAGACAACAGAGTGCAATTCATATGCACTAACTATTCAGCAAATTCCTCAAAAGACAGCGAATAGCCTTGTAACCAGAAAATCCAAATTTTCGCATCGAGACAAGATGTAGCATGGTCAAAGTGTAAAAACCTACGAACACAAGATAACTGGGCAATCCTCGACAAAGGTTCAATTAAAAACAGTAGTTGAATTTTATGACTTTGGCAAATGGTCTTGAGGTAGCTCAAAGAGTCCATACGAGATGCACCTCGTATATTCCAGAACACAATATTAATTGGCCTTAACATTGGAAGATCTAAGCAGATATTTAGTTTTTGAAACATTCTGAGCCATTGTAGAGGTACTAACCGAGTGTTTATCCCTTCGCGATCTGCCCACTTTTGATTGCTCCCCAACTCGATGTGGATCCTGATGATCTATCAATGGCAGGTCAATAATAATCCCCGGTTGTGGAACTATATCTAACTGAGACTTCTTGTTGTTCAGTTGCTCTAGAAATGCTGTTATGCCTATAGCATCCGCCCCAACTGATTAGGGGAGGAAGGCTTAATCCGAAACTTAGAGGGAGAGGAAGATGGAGACTTAGCAATGGGCTTATCAACAATCTTGTCAATCAAGGCTGCCTCCTCCTCAGAGAGACGCTCGAGGGATTGGAAAGAATTGAAAATAACCAATTCTTTATCGGTTTCGTCAATGTCGTCCTCCTTGGTATGTTGGTTTTCAATGTCATGTAGCTGACTGTCGCACTCCTTGTCCATCAAAATGTTCATCAAATTGTCCCCTTCCAAATGCTGTTGAAAAGAATTGGACACAATCAAGTCCGCTGCTATGTCCATGTCTTTGCTCTGGTGGCTTCTGAAAGCGGTCTCTTTTGTTGGTTTGGGTAGGCTGTGGACAGCTTTTGGGACAAAAATCTGCCATACCGTCTGTGTTTCCTTTGTTGCCTGAGCAACTTTATTACTTCTCAGGGGCTTTAAAGATGGATCTCTCTTAAAACAATGATTGTCCATGTGGCCAATTCTATTACAAAACAAACAGTAATCTGGCCACCTCTCGTAAAAGACAGGTTGCTAGAAACCATCCTCTAAATCACCGATCCATATTTGCTTCGGCGGCTTGATTGCAACATCAATTTCAATGAGAACTCTTGCAATAGAAGGTCTCCTAAGATCCAGAGTTGCATCATCCAATTGCAATGGGCGACCCAATAAACCCGCAATCTTATGTAAATAGAATTTATTGAAAAAATATAGAGGTAATTCCGGCAAATTGATCCATACAGGAGCTATTGATGAGTTTTGACTGGGACGAAAATAGATCGACCATTTTGAGACATTCATTGGGAATTTTTGAATATGCCATGTCCTCCTTACCCATAAGCGTGTAAAATCTTCCTCCAAAGAAGGTCGAAGGAGCACATGTTTATTATCCAATAAGCCTCCTGGACAATCACCCTTCAAACCTAATAAGACCACAAATTTGCGGATAACCTCCATAGATGGACGTCCCATTGGAAAACGACTAACCAGGGAGTTTTTGAAAGGCTCCGCCAACTTCAGAGCCTCCTCCCTGGAAATTAGCAGTGCAGGTTCCCCCTTGAAAGTGGACGGTTGTCCAACATCTGGTATTGCCGAAGTAGAAACCGAAGTTGGCGCTGATGCTACCATATCAGCAAAGGACTTCCTCCATGCATTTGCCGGCTGATCAGGTGGCCTGCCAATCGGTGTGTGAGTAACATCCATCAAGAAGTTGCTGTTTTAAGGATTTCTCCAAGAATTTGCTACCCCTGTCTCTTTAAATGGAGAAAAAAGAGGATCTCCACAGCTTGTTAGTTTACCTCTCTCGATTGAATATGGATTATGGAGGATATGAAGAAGTTTGGGTTGAAGAATGTTACTATGTCGTCTAAAAAGGTATAGGAGGAAATGGGATTCTTTTGATCTCAATACTCTCTCTCGCTCGGCTGGTTTGTTGGAGAAGGAATGAAAAAATGTTCGGATTAAAGTTTTGAGATTTATGGCTGAAGATTAGCGGTGTTAAAGGGAAGATTGGCTGAAGTAGATGTTATTGAGGCATATTAACAAACACAAACAAGGCAAAGCTTAAGTTCCTACGGTTCTAGAATTAGGCCAGATCTGAAATTCCAAATTTTACCAACAACCTCAATGAATCGTAGGATGAAGTCAACTCACCTTGAATTATGCAAACTCAATCAGGCAAAAAAGTGGAGTAGAACGGAAGCATTTGCTGTCAGAACTGAATTGGTGAAGGGATATATCCGGATAGTATATGAACATAATCTACCTTGTAATTGAAAACAGACCAAGTTGCAAAATCTTGACCTAATTTTGCAGCTCACCTCAATGCCTTGCTACATAGTCTATCATGAATTACTGATACTGCTTATCGAGAGTAAATGAAGCGATATTTCTTTGGAATTCGAAGTCAACAGATTCCAAAAATGGATATTATATTTTTAACAGTTATAATATTTTTCGTGCAAAATGCACACAAGTATTATGGTATAATCAAGTATTTAAGGCATTAGATTAGCAAGAGAATTTCACCATACAAAACCAAGAGAAAAGCCAAACACAATTGCTCTCTCTCTCAACCAGTTTTGAACAAATTTCCAGCTTCAGTGACATTTGTTGAAAAGGTATAACTTGAGTTTCGTAAGTCGAAAAATCACAAAACTTACACTGTTAGAAAATAGACTTGAAGCACTAATAGGCTTTGGAAGACATTTCCATAAAATTCATCTCATAGATTAATCAAATTTCAGGTTATAAATTACTGCTATCACAAGTGCAGAAACAAAACAGTCATGATTTTCAAGAAATTTTGCAGATTTACCGGTCTTTATAGAAATTAAACCAAACCCTGAATTTTATACCGTTCGAAGTTCTATGAGTCTAGTTTCAAACGCAACAAATGGAGCTCAATTCTGACTTTTCTATGCAAAGTTATAGCTAATTTTCTCAAGCTGTGCAAAGTTTCTTGCCGAAATTTTCAGATTGCTAACAACTTGAGAAAATGAAAACTTTTTTAATAAAATCTCACTCTCTTGGCTCAAATTCAACATACATATGAAGATTAAGGTTCAGCAAAGTATCTTAAACAAAAATCTTGCCAAAATAACCATAAAATTCTGGAAAGTAAAGCTGAAAAATCTCTCTCTCCTAATCAGCCAACTCTAGCAGAAATTTCAGCAAATTTCCCCCAAGTTTTTCCAACAAAACTTCCAACTTTCAACCTTGCTCCCCGATGGATGGAGGATGACGAAGAGAGCTGCCACCGGCGTCAAAGTTTACGGTGTATCAAAATCCAGCCTTTTCAGCTGCCCTAACCTCCAAAAGCCGTCGACCTTCTGTATCCACTTTCATAACCGAAGCCTAAAAGTGTTCCCCGATGGATGGAGGACAACGAAGAGAGTCGCCACCGGTGTCGAAGTTTACGGTGTATCAAAATCTAGCCCTTTCACCTGCCCTAACAAAACTTCCAACTTCCAACCTTAATTCCATGGCAAATACACAATATCTTATCCAACATGTCATGAGTTATATAGCAGGTATTCTTAGCAAAGAATTTCATCACAATTGCAAACATAAAAGTTTATACTAGACTATCACTTCATGCATCAAAATCAGCCATCAATAGCTTAGAAAACAAAAAAAAATCTTCCATAAAGTCATTTCCTTTTTGCTCACAAAACTTCATATGCTAAGTATAGGAAAAGAAAGATAGATTGTCTAGCAAATTTACCTCTTGTTTCCCACAAACTCAAGATGAAAAGCAACCAAGAAGTACTATGAGTTTCTTCCTCCAAGAACTCCTCCAATAGCTTCCCTCCAAGCTTACCTCAAGATTGATCGGAGAAGATTATGATTTTTCGTTGGATTCTTCATGATTCAAGCAAGAGATCAAGGCTGGATTTTTTTTTGTTGTGTTTTCTCTCCCTTTCCTCTCTCAAAATTTCATCCATCATGTGTGCAAGAAGAAGAAAATGATGAAGATAAGAAGGCTTGGTCAAGATAAGTAAGAAGAAGGCTTGGTCTTGGTCAAACTTCGTTAGTCGAACTTGGTTGGTTAATTGACAAATGTCAAGGAAAGATATATTGTCTATCTTTTTGTCTCTCTATTTGTCTCTAATTACTAACATATCTAATGCTCCTCTAATCCTCCAAATTTATCGTACGCACCTCACTAGTTCGTCACTCTAGTATACTGCACTATGAAACTTAATATGCATCAAGTTAAATAATACAATAAGAGAAAAATCATCATTCAACCATTAAAGTAATCAAGAATTTAAGGCAAGTAAGTTCAAATAAAAGCTATAAAGATAAGTAAAATGATGGGGCTTCATAGTTATTGGTCCCATGCAACATTTTGAAGCTCTTAATAATCTAATAACTCTTCGGCACCTTCTATTATGTGGCGGATAATCTAGAACACTAGTGAACTTTGAATGGGTTTAAGTAAATGAATTAATTAGACCACTTTAGTTTAATTGGTGCATAGTGGATTCGCTAATATTATTCATTTATACCTATTTAAAATTGCACATTTATACTCAACTCTCAGTAAGTGTTAAGTGGATAAATTTAAAATTTTTACCAATCTAATATCAATAAAATATTATATTTCTTGTGAAACAACATTAAAAAAAAATAAAATAGAAAAGTAAGCAGAATTGTAAGCTATGATAATTAGATGATTGGGTATACCCATGCTCATCTAAGATCATACCCATCTATGACTTACACATTTTGATCCATTTATTGAATAGATATAAACGAGTTGACCCAATTATGACTACCTAAACCTGGTCGATCACCCATTTTAATATCTCTACTTGCGCTGCAAAGCTCCCAACACCATCAAGCTTTCGTTAACTCAAACTTCCATATTCTTTCTTCCAAACATTAGTAAAACTCAAGTCTATAAGTGAATGAAATCACTTCCCATCCAAATTTGAAGGAAGTATCTTTTTCAAATCAACTTTAATTACCAAAAGAAAAATGCCTTCCAAGATCACTCAAATTCCAGCCAATGTTTTGAAAATCGGACCGGACCGGCCGATTCGATCGGTTGAACCACGAACCGGCCATGCCTCCAGTCCGGTTCAACTAAAAACCCAAAGAATTAATTGAACCCGTCAAAATTGGTCAAGAACCGAACCGGTAAAAATCGATAAAAATTGGGAGGTTCAATTGGTTCTTATTAAGTATTTATTTTTTAAAATAAATATTTTAGTTTTATTCAAAATTTTTGATACTAAAATGAATAAAAAGTTATTAAACCTTTGAATACAGGTCGAACCGGTTGAACCGTAAATCGGAAGATTTTTCGATTCACTCTCCGATCCGAGTTTAAAAACATTGATTCCAACTAGTTAAGGACAGGAAAGTTCAAAGTATATATGAAGGACATATAATCTTGACTAATGTAACAGCCGGAGTTTCCAATTGATAGGTCAGCGGAATCCGATTCTGCAGCTCGATTTCGTATTTTCGTCAACTTAGTCACGTGAACATTTGGGCCATTCAATTATACCTAAGGGTTTTTTTTTGAATTTGCTTCGCTTGTGTGGAAGTTTTGGCATTAGGTGTGCTTTCCAGGTGGCAACGATAATGGGGTTATTTTCTTTGTCTATTTATGGCTCTGTTTGGATTAGCTGTTTTTGGAGATATTTTTAAAAAAACTTTATTTTAGCTATGAATATGAAAAACTTTTACTGTAGATTTTTTTGGTTTGTTTTTAGAGTTATTTTTAAAATATATTTTTGAGTATTTTTATAATTTACAATTTTTTTGGGATATTTTTTTTAAAATTTTACACGACCCACCACTATCCCCTCCCTTTTCCTCCCCCTCTCTGCTTTCTCTTTCTCTCCTCCTCCCCTCTATTTCCTCCCCCTCCTCCTCCTCACTCTCCTTCCTCTTTCCTTTCCCTTCTCCCTTCTCCCCCCTCCCCTCTTTCCCCCCAACCCCAAACCCCTCTCCTGCTCGCGGGTGGTGGCTACGACTTTAGCTACCACTCTAACCACGACCGTCTTGGTCGCGACTTCTGGTCGCGATCAGATTTGATCGTGACTAGGAAGGTTGCAGTTAGTCGAGGGAATGAAAATTGGGGGCGGGGAAAAAGAAAGAAAAAAGGAGGAAGAAGAAGGAGAGAGAGGAGGAGGAAAAAAGGAGGAGGAAGAGGAGGAGAGAGGGAGGAAAGATGGGCGGAGAGAGAGAGAAGAGAGGGTCCTGGGTGTGGGAGTGGTGGCGGTAAGGTGGTGGCCGTGGTGGTGGAGAGTGATGGGTAGTTATATATTTTTTTGTATATTTGGAGTTGTTTTTGATATATTGTATGAATATGGCGTTTTTGGAGTTGTTTTTGTTTGTGTATTACTGTAGCATTGTAGATGAAAAAATTATTTTTAAAAAAAGTTTGAATCCAAACAGAGCCATAGTTATTATGCCCACATATTCTCTGTCACTATAACTCTCAAATACAACTTACGGGCCCATATTTGGTAGAAGTTGAAAAATTCCCATGGCCACCTCTTCTTTTTGGCTGTCTCTTCCCTCAACTATGCCGAAGTTTTTAATGTCTTGATGTGCTGGTATGGTGACTATAAAAGGTAAGTTTAAGCATTTCTTTAGTCTCAAACTAGCTTTATAACCCGTGCAATGCACAGGAATTATAAAGTTATAAAAGCAATTAAAATTTAAAATAAAGATATAATAGTTAAAAAATTATCTAATCTTTATAATAAAATTACGAAAAACTTAGAGTGCATGAAATTTTTGTAAAACTATATATATATTAATTCTTATCTAAATTTGTGATTATACTTCAAAGATGTACACATATTTTTCTCTAATATTTAATCTTTAGCTTTGTTTTCAATAATTGTAGCCATGACTTTTTTCAAGAACTTTGCACATAAACTTGAAAATATGCATACTTTCTAAGGGCACCCGCCCCGCAGGGGGCTATTGGGGCAGGGGGGGCGGGGGCGGTGGCTTGGGGGAATTTTTTCCCCCGTTTAGAAACTGGGTGGGGGCCAGGGTATACTCCACAGCTCCATCTGTGATGTCTCACAAAAATTTATTATTTTAAAATTTCATTTCGAGTTTATTTAAATATTTAATTGCTCATTTATTCTGAATATTATTTTTTAACCTCTTTAGACCTAATTACATGGAATTATAGTTTCGTTATATTTTTAAAGTGACTCGTTTCAAAATTTAATTTTTGGAAGCTCATTAAGTGAAAATAGTGAATACACGATTTGGAATTTTATCTGGTTTGGAAATACCATAACTTTGGAAAAATTAGAGACTTGCACAATGGTCTTGAAATAGGTATTTATGTGCTTAAATATTCAAGTGATAGTTATTAGTACCATCATTATAAGAATTTCTTGGAAGTTTCGCTTTAACGCGCTTAATTTGGAGATACGCGTTTTTACACGCGTGATTTAATTGAGGAACTTTAGACCCTTATTTTGGGACAATTAAGAGTAAATAATATTAATTTGATTATAAGTATATTGGAGGTTTAGTGTACTAGTGAAATGAACGCGAGAGAAATCGAGCATAAAACGCGCGCGTACGCGCACTATTGAAGAGTTGACTTTTGCACCAATTCTAGCCACACAAATAAAACTTTCTTAGGAGGCCAAATTAGATCAAAACACTCTCTCTCTTCCTCACAAAGTGGCCGGCCATCAACTGCAAAAAAATAACCCAAGGAGTTCTTCATTTTTCATCTCAAAATCTTGTACAAATCATCTCCAATTCCTTCCAAATTTCACACACACTTAGCTTAATATTTGGAGATCATCTTAAGCTACAAAAAGGGGGAGCTTCTAACGGTTTTCTTGAACTAAGAGAGGGCCGAAATTCTGCCTTGTTCACCAACACAAGTAAGTGACGATCAATCCTCAAATTCTTGGCCTATGGAAGTTGATTTACACTTATAAGCTTAGATATTCATGTGGGTGGCTTGTTATTGTTGGAAAATTTTGAATGTGGGCTCTATGAACTCCCACTCCTGAATTGATGGCTGATGTGATGATTGATGATGGATTTAATGTTGGTTTAGTGCTTAAATTGGTAGATTAATGGTGCATAACTAGTATAAACTTCAAGGAGTGCATGGATGTAAAGTTTTCAATTCTGCCCCTGTTATGATTGTGCCTCTTTTTGCGGAATTTTGAGATTTTAATGGCTTGTATATGACGTTTATATGTTGTATAGATGGTGTATAAAGTTTCATCAAAAAATATTGGGGTTTGGTTGGTCAAATGGATTAATCTCGCAAAGCTAGCAAACCTGGAAAAATTTCCCTGTAATGCTCAGACAGCCTTCTTGTTTCGTCCATAACTCTGTGTTCCGATATCGAAATCAAGTGCCGTTAGTGGCATTTAAAACTAGACATTCCCATCTTTCCAACGGTATAAAATGCAACCCCTAATTTCATCCGAGGATTCCGTACCAACCGTTTAAAGATGACTGTCTTGTTTCTCTGCTTTCCTGGAACGAAGTTCAGAGGCTGCAACTTGAAGCCCGAATTTGAGCTAGTTGTGTGCTGAATTTCAAAATGATTTCTTCTGTGAAATTATATTTTTATGAATTATTTTCCAATTCCACCAACCATGTTCAATTTCGAGTTGAATTGAGTGATTTGTGACCAGAATATGAAACTTGCCCTGTTCTTGAAAACCCTAAATTTTGGGCAGAATTGATGCTAGACTTGGTGTGGACTTGCCAATTGAATTTCTTGGAGTTAAAACACTTACCAAATGTACCGTGAATGTTCCTTAGGCTTTTCCTACATAAATGAACCATGTTTGTAGGATTTTCCTTGGCCAAATGTTTGGAAAAACAAAAAAACTCAAGGCAGTTTTGCCTTAGGATTTTTTGAAACTTTGGTTGTTTGGTTGACCACCTTCCTGAAGGTATTTTTCCATGAAATTTGATAGAGGGATACCCTTTATATAGGAGTATTATATTGCCGAATTTAGTACCAAACCGAGTTCATTTCTCTGCTCGACTAAATTACCAAAGTTCATGACTCGAGTTTGGAAAACCCTTGTTTCACAAGGGAATTTTGGTAACTTTGAGTTGCCATATCTTAGTACTCAAAGCTCCGTTTCACGTTCTGCTTGTGTTGTTGTAAACTTGGATTGTAACTCTAATAGAGTTCCAAATTTCAAAGGCTAGTTCCAATCAAGTGAATTTTGCTGAATTTTCAAAGTTGGCCAAAAACCAACTTAAATCTGCCTTATGAACCAAAACAGCGACTTTGAGCTTATTTTTGAATATTTTTCATTTGGAATCTTAGAAAAGTGTATTCTAGGAACTTTTAGTACCTTGGAAGAGGTTTCCAACGGTACCAAGGTCTCCAATTTTCGACATGTGAAATGCAAGATACGATTTTTCAAAATATCGTATCAAAACTGAAATTTTTTGAATTCCAAGGAAATTGAGTTTTGCAAGTACTCCTTATTCCTTTGATATTACTTGAACGTTTTATACTTGATTTCCAAGATGGAAACTAAATTTCTCTTGTACGTTGAAACCCCACTTGAGAGCCTTGATTTAGGATAGATAAGGCTCATTTCACGAGACTTTCTAAGATTGTACTATAGTACGATCTTCTTTAATAGTAGGGGTTTGTAAATGATAGTCTATTGTTAATTGCTCAGGCACACAAGAGGATCCCATAGTGAACGCCTAAAGCTCCGAGGGACATTGCTTCCTCATTTCTTATATTGGTGAGCGTCAAGTGTATGAATACTTGATACATGCTTAATTGTTATAATTGTTTGGAGATTTTGAAAATGGAGGCGAGTATGTACTTTACCGCACTCGTTCTTATTTGAAATGAATGACTTATGATTCAAATGAAATGAATGATTTATGAATGACTCATTTGAATGAAATGAGATGATTGAATGAAATGAAATGGTATGCTATGGCTGCATACGTCATTGGAGTGAATCTTCTCGACTTTTAAATGTAAATGGGGGACGCCCAAACTCATAGGCCGACCTTGGACTCGAGCCGGCATGGGTTTGATCGGGAATCTTGACGAGTCATGAGATAATTAAGCTCGACCTAATGAGAGGTCTTACTTGACATACTCGTAGAGTATCGCCTTATAAATGTCTTGCGGGCCCGGGAGGTGCACGGTGGATAGAAGGAAGTAAGTGGTGATCTACGGAATAGAAATACCGACCCGGTTGACGAAGTGTCATCGCGGGAAGGTATACAAATGACATTGGCAAAGCAAGTGGAAATTAGCTCCTGAGAGTTTCGATATCCTTGAATTGTTTCTGCTTACTTTTTCGCTCGAATTGTTATTTATTGCAATATTCATGCTTTACTTGTTAAATTGGGATTGCTACTTGAACAATGTGCTTGCATGTGTGTTCTTGGCCTCACGAGCGTTTTGCTCACCCTGTAGATTTGTTTTCCTTAACAGGTTTGGGCTTGGAATGAGGTTCGGAGGAATTTCTCTTTTGTGTACTCATGTAATAGGATTCCAACTCTTTTGTCTGGACTTTTGGATATTGTATATTTTGGGCTGTATTATGAAAATCCGATGTATGGATTGGGTGATTGTTATAGATCGTAAAGTTTGAACGCTTCCGCACTATTTGTATGTATATGTTCTGGTTGTTGGCTTCTAGTAGCGCTATAAGCTTCAATAGAAATTGCTTGAGTCCCGGCGAGAGTTGGGCAGGCGTCCCGCGGATACCCTTTGGTTCGCCTTAGGGAGAAGTGGTGGCGTCACAGTTGGTATCAGAGCACTAGGTTAGAGATCTATATGGTAGACATATTAGATACTCTACCCTTAATATCTGAGACCGGATAATTAAGTTACACCTTAAGAGGTATTTGGGGCATACTAGTAATTGGGTTAGGCATGCATAAACGACATCCGAACTAGATAGTGATTTAATTTCTAACTCGAAAAGTGCTATTATTTTGCAGGGATGGAAAGCGGAAATGGAGTTCCGGCAACTAACGGGAATGGCCATGCGAATGGTCATGTAGTGCCTCCTAGGCCTATCTACTACCGAGCTCTAGGTGGAGGAGCTCAAGTACGCTATTTTCCATCTGACAGATATCCCCGATGTTCGTGTAGGTTGACCTTTGCCTACCCGAACCACCTCGTGTTTGCTTTGGACGATGAGCGTCGTCAGTTAGTGGATCTTAATCGGGGTTTACAGGCTGAGGTGGACGCGTTTCGACAGATGGTGGGGGCTCAGGATGAGAGGATTGCTGAGCTCAAGGAGGTACTAGAGGGTGAGGTGGCCATTTCTGCAGTGGTTCGTGAGGAGCTCCAAAGTACTAGGGCTCGACTTACTAGGTTGAGAGAGGAGGTCCATAGTCAGGCTTCCGATATTTTGACTGATGCTACTAGGCTAGTGGATGAGGCGATGGAGGGAGTTCAGAGCCCTGAGGAGGAGGAGGATACTGAGGAGGGAGTTCCACCCGGTAGTCCTACTGTGGACTAGGTCTAGATTGATTGACCTTTCTTTTGACCCTTTTGACTAATATAGCTAGGATTAGCAGGGGTGATGCTAAGTGCTGAGGCCATTATATTTTGCATGACTGTGTGGCTTACTTTTGAAGCACTTGCTTTTACTTTATTCTTCTGTGACTAAAAATACTCTTATGGCACCTGTGTGTTATATTTTTGTGACTACCCCATGACTTGCTAATTGTATGAACTTGATATGCTAATGAATATAAATTATTGTTATTTTCAATGTTTTCTTGATTGGTTCCTGCTTTCTACTTTGCATTGCATAATTGATTTATTTCCTGCACTAGGCACGTCTAGGTTATGGAAGGGCTAAGAAGTGATCGAGATCATGGGCGGGGGACTAGACAAGCCCAACCTCAGGGTGATGACCAGGGATTGACAACTGTACCGACCCAAGGACAGGAAAACGTTGAGGGTAATCAAGTGGCTACTGCCGTTAATAGGATGACTGATATCCAGAGCGTTTAGCTGATAGACAAGATCCTGGACCGCTTAACTAACCTTGGAGTCAGGAAAGAGGAGAGGATAGAGCCCTAGAAAGATTCTTAAAGTTCAACCCGCTTAAGTTTGATCCTGAAATAGCAGAGAATTGGTTAGAAAGGATGACCAACATATTCGCCGCCCTAGACTACACTGAGGATAGGCGAGTAAATTTTGTTGCTTTTCAATCTGAAGAAGTGGCTCGTGCTTGGTGGGACATGATAAAAGGAAAATGGGAGAGAGTTCAAACCCCTTGGACTTGGGAGAACTTCACGAGGGAATTTAATGAAAAGTTTCTTCCACCCTTGATTCAAAAAAAGAGGGAGGATGAATTTATCAAATTAAAACAAGGGACCCTTAGTGTGGCAGAGTATGAAGGGAAGTTCACTAAACTTTCTAAGTACGCTCCTAAATTGGTAACCAATGAACGGAAGAGGATTAGACGGTTTGTACAAGGACTTAATGTGGAAATTCAGGAGGGTTTGGCCGCAACCCAAATTTCTACATTTACTGAGGCTTTGGAGAAGGCACAAATGGTTGAGAGTGCAAGACTGCAAGTGAGGGACTTTCACAATAGAAAAAGGAATTTCTCTAGCTCTGCGTCTGGCCAGGCTAGTAAAAGTGCACAACCTTCCAAAATGGAAAGAGAAATGGGAGGAATAAGGACCACTAGAGCTTCTAGGGGAGCTTTATTCAGAGGAGGTCGTAGTGGACCGGCTCAGGCTAGAGGAGTGCCTTTTACTGGTTTGGCTGTAATTCCTCAAGTTACTTGTAGATACTGTGGTAAATCCAACCACTCTGAAAATGACTGTTGGAGGAAATTGGGGAAATGTTTGTTTTGTGGTAGTGCTGAACATCAAGTCATCAACTGTCCGAAATCACTAAAAACAGGAGGTAACCCTCAGAGACCAGAAAAGTCGAACTCTAAGCAGACCAGTGCCGGAGGAAGTCGACCGAAAGTACCGGTTAGGGTTTATGCACTGGATTATCAACAAATCTCTGAAGCGACTGAAGTGGTTGAAGGTACAATTCCAATCTTTCATCGTTTAGCTAGAGTTTTAATTGATCCGGATGCAACACATTCTTTTGTAAACTCTAATTTCATGAGTGGGATAGATTTGAAGCCAATTGAGTTACCGTATGATTTGGAGGTTAAAACACCTATTAGGGATCAAAGTTTAATTTCTAATCTGGTGTATAGAGACTGTGAAGTCTGTGTTGGGGAGCGAAAATTATTGGCTGACCTGATAAGTTTAGCAATTAAGGGATATGATGTGATTCTAGGAATGGATTGGCTAGCCCGTTATAATGCTCAGTTAAACTGCTGAACAAAGATTGTAGAATTGTGCATTCCAGGGGAGGTAACCCTGAAGTTAGATGTAAGGGGTAGATTGGTTTCGTCTGCACTTATCTCAGGGATTCGGGCTAGAAAATTATTAAGTAAAGGAGCTAAAGGATATTTGGTTTTTCTTATTAACACCCCTAGTGATAAAGTGAATTTGGAGGACGTGCCTGTAGTAAAAGACTTTGCAGATGTTTTTCCTGAAGAGTTAGAGTCTTTACCCCCGGAACGGGAAATAGCTTTTAAGATTGATGTGACTCCGGGAGTAGCACCTATCTCTAAGACACCATATCGGATGGCAACAGCAAAATTGAAGGAGTTGAAATTGCAACTGCAGGATTTGTTGGATAGGGGTTTTATAAAGGAGAGTGATTCTCCGTGGGGAGCCCCGATTTTGTTCGTTAAGAAAAAGGATGGGAGTTTAAAACTATGTATAGACTATAGAGGTTTGAATGATGTTACAATTAAGAATAAGTACCCATTGCCCCACATTGATGAATTGTTTGACCAATTGCAAGGGTTGGTAGTATTTTGGAAGTTGGATTTGAGACTGGGTTATTACCAATTGAGGATTTTGGAGAAGGACATACCCAAGACTGCTTTTAACTCGAGGTACGGGCACTTTGAATTTGTAGTGATGCCATTTGGGTTAACTAATGCTCCTGCAGCTTTCATAGATTTAATGCATAGGATTTTTAAGACTTATCTAGATCAATTTGTGGTGGTTTTTATTGATGACATTTTAGTGTATTCTAAGAATGTGAAAGATCATGAGAAACACTTGAGAATTGTTTTATAAACCCTGAGGGAACACCAGTTATATGCTAAGTTTAGCAAGTGTGAGTTTTGATTAAAAGAAGTGACTTTTTTGGGACATATAATTTCTAAGGATGGGATTAAAGTGGATCCAGCTAAAGTTGAAGCTGTTTCGAAATGGAAACGACCGGAAAATCCTACCGAGATTCGGAGTTTTATTGGATTAGCAGGGTATTACCGGAGATTTATCCAAGATTTTTCTAGAATTACTGGACCAATGACCGAGCTGACCAAGAAGAGTGGGAAGTTTATTTGGAGTCCTAAGTGCGAAAAGAGTTTCCAAGAATTGAAAGACGTTTAACCAAAACCCCAGTGTTAGATTTACCTAATGGGAAGGATAGTTTTGTGGTTTATACAGATGTCTCTAAGGAAAGATTGGGATGTGTTTTGATGCAAAATGACAAGGTGATAGCGTATGTCTCTAAGAAATTGAAACCGCATGAGGGGAATTACCCGACTCATGACTTGGAATTGGCAGCGGTGATATTTGCTTTAAAGAAATAGAGACATTATCTGTATGGAGTGACATTTGAGCTTTTTACTGACCACAAAAGCCTTAAATATCTGTTTTCTCAAAAGAAGCTGAATTTGAGGCAACGTAGATGGATAGAATTTCTGGAGGATTATGATTGCACTATAAAGTACCATCCATGAAAGGCCAATGTAGTGGCCGATACTTTGAGTCATCAAGTGCAAATGGCTGGGTTGATGATTAAGGAACTTCATTTGTTGGAAACGGTTAGCTATTGGAATTCTCGACTGGAACCGAGGAAAGTAATTTTGGGAAATATTGTAGTGAATTCCAACTTATTGGAACGTATCAAGGGATCTCAAGAAAAGGACATTGAAGTGCAGAAATGGTTGGAAAAAGTTGAAAAAGGAGAAAAGTCAGATTTTAACCTAGAATCGAATGGTATTTTGAAGTTTCAGAATCGGATAGTGGTGCTAAACGATGAGGAATTTAAGAAGGAGATTTTAGAAGAGACACACCGATCGAAATTTATGGTACATTCTGGAGGGAATAAAATGTACCAAGACCTGAAGAATCTGTATTGGTGGGAGAATATGAAGAGAGAAATTGTCCAATTTGTTCAGACTTACTTGGTTTGTCAACATGTTAAGACCGAGCATCAGAGACCATCGGGACTTTTACAACCTTTGGAGATACCTGAATGGAAATGAAAAAATATCACTATGAATTTTGTATCGGGATTATCGAGAACACAAAGTGGCCATGATGCTATTTGGGTAATAGTGGATAGACTGACTAAATCAGCTCATTTTCTGCCGATTAATATGAAATACCCGTTGGAGAAGTTAGCTGATGTGATGTCTCACAAAATTTTTATTATTTTAAAATTTTATTTCAAATTTATTTAAATATTTAATTGCCCATTTAATCCGAATATTTTTTTTAACCTCTTTAGATCTAATTACATGGAATTATAGTTTCGTTATATTTTTAAACTGACTCGTTTAAAAATTTAATTTTTGAAAACTCGTTAATTGAAAATAGTGAATTCGGGGTTGGAGTCAATAATCGATTCGAGAATACAATAACCTTGAAAAATTAGAGACTTGCAGGATGGACTTAAGATAGATATTTTATGTTTAAATATTCAAGTGATAGTTATTAGTACTATCGTTATAAGAAATTCTTGAAGGTTTCGCTTTATCGCACTTAATTTGGAGATACGCGTTTTTACACGCGCGATTTAATTGAGGGACTTTAGACCCTTATTTTGGGACAATTAAGAGTGAATGATATTGATATGAATATGAGTGCAATAAAGGTTTAGTGCACTAGTGAAATAAATTCGAGAGGAATCCAGCACAAAACGTGTGTGTACGCGCACTATTGAAGAGTTGACTTTTGCACCAATTCTAGCCACACAAATAAAGCTTCCTTAGGAAGCCAAATTAGATAAAAAAAAACCCTCTCTTTCTTCCTCACAAAGTGGCCGGCCATCAGCTGCAAAAATAACCCAAGGAGTTCGTCATTTTTCATCTCTAAATCTTGCACAAATCATCTCCAATTCCTTCCAAATTTGACACACACATAGCTTGATACTTGGAGATCATCTTAAGCTACAAAAAGGGGGAGCTTTACACGGTTTTCTTGAGCTGAGAGAGGGCCGAAAATTCTGTCTTGTTCACCAACACAAGTAAGTGACGATCAATCCACAAATTCTTGGCCCATGGAAGTTGATTTGCACTTATGAGCTTAGATATTCATGTGGGTAGCTTGTTATTATTGAAAAATTTTGAATGTGGGCTCTATGAACTCCCACTCTTGAATTTATGACTGATGTGATGATTGATGATAGATTCAATGTTGGTTTAGTGCTCAAATTGGTAGATTAATGGTGCATAGCTAGTATAAACTTCAAGGAGTGCATGGATGTAAAGTTTCCAATTCTACCCCTGTTATGATCGTGCCTCTTTTTGCGGAATTTTGAGATTTGAATGGCTTGTATATGATGTTTATATGTTGTATAGATGGTGTATAAAGTTTTATCGAAAAATATTGAGGTTTGGTTGGTCAAATGGATTAATCTCACAAAGCTAGCAAACCTAGAAAAATTTCCCTGTAATGCTCAGACAACCTTCTTGTTTCGTCCATAACTCTGTGCTCCGACGTCGAAATCAAGTGTCGTCAGTGGCATTTGAAACTATACATTTCCTAATTTTCAACGGTATAAAATGCAACCCCTAATTCCACCCGAGTATTCCGTACCAACCATTTAAAGATGACTGTCTTGTTTCTCTGCTTTCCTGGAATGAAGTTCAAAGGCTGCAACTTGAACCTCGAATTTGGGCTAGTTGTGTACTGAGTTTAAAAAATGATTTATTCTGTGAAATTATATTTTTATGAATGTATTTTCCAACGCCACCAACCATGCTCAATTCCGAGTTGAATTGAGTGATTTGTGATAAAAATACAAAACCTGCCCTGTTCTTGAAAACCCTAAATTTTGGGCAGAATTAATGTTAGACTTGGTGTGGACTTGCGAATTGAATTTCTTGAAGTTAAGACACTTACCAAATGTACCATGAATGTTCATTAGGCTTTTCCTATACAAATGAACCATGTTTGAAGGATTTTCCTTGGCCAAATGTTTGGAATGGAAATCAAAAAGCTCAAGGCAGTTTTGCCTTAGAATTTTTCGAAAGTTTGGTTGTTTAGTTGACTACCTTCTCGAAGGTATTTTTTCATGAAATTTGATAGAGGGATACCCTTTATATAGGAGTATTATATGGCCGAATTTGGTACCAATCCGAGTCCATTTCGCTGCTCGACTAAATTACCAAAGTTCATGACTCAAGTTTGGAAAACCCTTGTTTCACAAGTGAATTTTGGTAAATTTGAGGTGCCATATCTTAGTATTCAAAACTCCGTTTCACGTTCTGCTTGTTTTTTTGTAAACTTGGATTGCGACTCTAATAGAGTTACAAATGTCAAAGCCTAGTTCCAATCAAGTGAATTTTGCCGAATTTTCAAATTTGGCCAAAAATCTGCCTTATGAACCAAAACAGCGACTTTGAGCTCATTTTTGAATATTTTCCATTTGAAATCTTAGAAAAGTGTATTCTAGGAACATTTAGTACTTTGGAAGAGGTTTCTAAAGGTACCAAGTTTTCCAATTTTTGACATGTGGAACGTGAGATACGATTTTTCTAATGTATTGCATCAAAACTGAAATTTTCCGAATATCAAGGAAATGAAGTTTTTTGAGTACTCCTTATTCCCTCGATATTATTTGAACGTTTTATACTTGATTTCTAAGACGAAAACTAAATTTCTCTTGTACTTTGAAACCCCACTTGAGAGTCTTGATTTAGGATAAATAAGGCTCGTTTCACGAGACTTTCTAAAATTGTACTATGATACGATATTCTTTAATAGTAGGGGTTTATAAATGATAGTCTATTGTTAATTGCTTAGGCACACAAGAGGACCTTCAAGAGGATACCACAGCGAACGCCTAAAGCTCCGAGGGACATTTCTTCCTCATTTCTTATATTGGTGAGTGTCAAGTGTATGAATACTTGATACATGCTTAATTGTTATAATTGTTTGGAGATTTTGAAAATGGAGGCTAGTGTGTACTTTACCGCATTCGTTCTTATTTGAAATGAATGACTTATGATTCAAATGAAATAAATGCTTTATGAATGACTCAATTGAATGAAATGAGATGATTGAATGAAATATAATGGTATGCTATGGTTGCATACGTCGTTGGAGTGAATTTACTCGACTCTCAATTGTAAATGGGGACGCCTAAACTCATAGGCCGACCTTGGACTCGAACCGGCATGAGATTGGTCGGGAATCTTGGCGAGCCATGAGATAATGAAACTCGATCTAATGAGAGGTCTTGCTTGGTATACTCGAGGAGTATCGCCTTATAAATGTCTTGCGGGCCCGGGAGGTGCACGATGGACGGAGGGAAATAAGTGGTGATCTACGGAATGGAAATACCAACCCGGTTGACAGAGTGTTATCGCGGGAAGGTATACAAATGACATTGGCAAAGCAAGTGAAAATTAGCTCCTGAGAGCTCCGATATCCTTGAATTGTTTCTGCTTACTTTTCCGCTCGAATTGTTATTTATTGCAATATTGATGCTTTACTTGTTAAATTGGGATTGCTACTTGATCAATGTGCTTGCATGTGTGTTCTTGGCCTCACGAGCGTTTTGCTCACCCTGTAGATTTGTTTTCCTTAACAGGTTTGGACTTGGAATGAGGTTCGGAGGAATTTCTTTTTCGCGTACTCATGTAATAGGGTTCCAACTCTTTTATCTAGACTTTTGGTTATTGTATATTTTGGGCTGTATTATGGAAACCCGATGTAAGGATTGGGTGATTGTTAAAATCATTAAACTTGAACGCTTCCGCGCTATTTGTATGTATATTTTCTGGTTATCGACTTTTAGCACTGTTATAAGCTTGAATAGAAATTGCTTGAGTCCTGGCGAGAGTTGGGCAGGTGTCCCGCGAATACCCTTTGATTCGCCTTGGGAGAAGTGGGGGCGTCACAGCTAAGCTATATCTAGATGAGATTATCAAGTTACACGGAATCCCCGTGAGTATTGTGTCCGATAGAGACCCGAGATTCGTATCAAGGTTTTGGCAAAAGATGCAAGAGGTGTTAGGGACTAAATTGAATTTCAGTACCACTTATCATCCTCAGACCGATGGACAATGTGAGAGGACAATCCAGACTCTTGAGGATATGTTGAGAACTTGTGTTCTGGATTTTGGGGAAAGTTAGAGTAAGTTTTTAACTCTGGCGGAATTTGCCTATAATAATAGTTTTCACTCCTCTATACAAATGGCTCCGTATGAAGCGCTTTATGGTCGAAAATGTTGGTCTCCGATTTGTTGGGATGAAATAGGTGAACGGAAGATTTTAGACCCGACTACAGTGTTTTGGATTGAGGAAGCTAATGAAAAGGTAAACTTGATACGCCAGAGAATTCAAACCGCACAGAGCCGTCAAAAGAGTTATGCAGATAATCAGGGAAGGATTTGAAATTTTCGGTTAGAGATCTAATCTTTCTTAAGATTACACCTTTGAAAGCAAGTTTGATGATTGGGAAAGGAAAGAAACTGCAACCAAGGTTTGTAAGACCTTATAAGATTATCCAGCGCGTGGGGAATGTGGCATATAAGTTGGAGTTGCCGCCGAGTTTATCCCGAATTCATAATGTATTCCATGTATTCATGCTTAAGAAGTATCATCCGGACCCTTCTCATATTTTGCAACCGCAAAGTATTGAAATTGATGAAACTTTGACCTATGAGGAGAAATCGGTGAAATTTCTGGATAGGAAGGTGAAAGAATTGAGAAATAAACAGATACCGTTGGTGAAAGTTCTTTGGAGGAACCACGGTCTAGAGGAAGCGACTTGGGAAGTCAAGGAAGTAATTCGAGAAAAGTATACAGATTTGCTCATCAATCAAGGTAAATTTCGAGAACGAAATTTTCTTATGAGGGAGAGGATGTGATGTCTCGCAAAATTTATTATTTTAAAATTTCATTTCGAGCTTATTTAAATATTTAATTGCCCATTTATTTCGAATATTATTTTTTAACCTCTTTAGACCTAATTACATGGAATTATAGTTTCGTTATATTTTTAAAATGACTCGTTTCAAAATTTAATTTTTGAAAGCTCATTAAGTGAAAATAGAGAATATGCGATTTGGGATTTTAGCTGATTTGGAAATACCATAACCTTGGAAAAATTAGAGACTTGCACAATGGTCTTGAAATAGGTATTTATGTGCTTAAATATTCAAGTGATAGTTATTAGTACCATCGTTATAAGGATTTCTTGAAAGTTTCGCTTTAACGCGCTTAATTTGGAGATACGCGTTTTTACACGCGCGATTTAATTGAGGGACTTTAGACCCTTATTTTGGGACAATTAAGAGTAAATAATATTAATATGATTATAAGTATATTGGAGGTTTAGTGCACTAGTGAAATAAACACGAGAGGAATCGAGCACAAAACGCGCGCGTATGCACACTATTGAAGAGTTGACTTTTGCACCAATTCTAGCCACACAAATAAAGCTTTCTTAGGAAGCCAAATTAGATCAAAACACTCTCTCTCTTCCTCACAAAGTGGCAAGCCATCAGCTGCAAAAAAATAACCCAAGGAGTTCTTCATTTTTCATCTCAAAATCTTGCAGAAATCATCTCCAATTCCTTCCTAATTTCACATACACTTAGCTTAATACTTGGAGATCATCTTAAGCTACAAAAAGGGGGAGCTTCTCACGGTTTTCTTGAGCTAAGAGAGGGCCGAAATTCTGCCTTGTTCACCAACACAAGTAAGTGACGATCAATCCTCAAATTCTTGGCCTATGGAAGTTGATTTACACTTACAGCTTAGATATTCATGTGGATGGCTTGTTATTATTGGAAAATTTTGAATGTGGGCTCTATGAACTCCCACTCATGAATTTATGGCTGATGTGATGATTGATGATGGATTTAATGTTGGTTTAGTGCTCAAATTGATAGATTAATGGTGCATAACTAGTATAAACTTCAAGGAGTGCATGGATGTAAAGTTTCCAATTCTGCCCCTGTTATGATCGTGCCTCTTTTTGCAGAATTTTGAGATTTTAATGGCTTGTATATGATTTTTATATGTTGTATAGATGGTGTATAAAGTTTTATCGAAAAATATTGAGGTTTGGTTGGTCAAATGGATTAATCTCACAAAGCTAGCAAACCTGGAAAAATTTCCCCGTAATGCTCAGACAGCCTTCTTGTTTCGTCCATAACTCTGTGCTCCGACGTCGAAATCAAGTACTGTCAGTGGCATTTGAAAATTGACATTTCCCAATTTTCGACGGTATAAAATGCAACTCCTAATTCCACCCGAATATTCCGTACCAACCATTTAAAGACGACTGTCTTGTTTCTCTGCTTTCCTGGAATGAAGTTCAAAGGTTGCAACTTGAAGCTCGAATTTGAGCTAGTTGTGTGCTGAATTTCAAAATGATTTATTCTGTGAAATTATAGTTTTATGAATGTATTTTCCAATGCCACCAACCATGCTCAATTCTGAGTTGAATTGAGTGATTTGTGATCAAAATACGAAACCTGCCCTGTTCTTGAAAACCCTAAATTTTGGGCAGAATTGATGCTAGATTTGGTGTGGATTTGCTACTTGAATTTCTTGGAGTTAAAATACTTACCAAATGTACCATGAATGTTCATTAGGCCTTTCCTACACAAATGAACCATGTTTGAAGGATTTTCCTTGGCCAAATGTTTGGAATGGAAAACAAAAAAACTCAAGGCAGTTTTGCCTTAGGATTTTTCGAAAGTTTGGTTGTTTGGTTGACTACCTTCTCGAAGGTATTTTTCCATGAAATTTGATAGAGGGATACCCTTTATATAGGAGTATTATATTGCCAAATTTGGTACCAATCCGAGTCCATTTCGCTGCTCGACTAAATTACCAAAGTTCATGACTCGAGTTTGGAAAACCCTTGTTTCACAATGGAATTTTGGTAACTTTGAGTTGCCATATCTTAGTACTCAAAACTCCGTTTCTCATTCCGTTTATTTTGTTGTAAACTTGGATTGCGACTCTAACAAAGTTCCAAATTTCAAAAGCTAGTTCCAATCAAGTGAATTTTACCGAATTTTCAAATTTGGCCAAAAACCAACTTAAATCTGCCTTATGAACCAAAACAGCAACTTTGAGCTCATTTTTGAATGTTTTCCATTTATAATATTAGAAAAGTGTATTCTAGGAACTTTTAGTACCTTAGAAGAGGTTTCCTATGGTACCAAGTTTTTCAATTTTCGACATGTGGAATGCGAGATACGATTTTTCAAAATATCGTATCAAAACTGAAATTTTCCGAATTCCAAATAAATGGAGTTTTTCAAGTACTCCTTATTCCTTTGATATTACTTGAACGTTTTATACTTGATTTCCAAGATGGAAACTAAATTTTTCTTGTACGTTGAAACCCCACTTGAGAGCCTTGATTTAGGATAAATAAGGCTCGTTTCACGAGACTTTCTAAGATTGTACTATGGTACGATCTTCTTTAATAGTAGGGGTTTGTAAATGATAGTCTATTGTTAATTGCTCAGGCACACAAGAGGATCCCACATTGAACGCCTAAAGTTCCGAAAGACATTTCTTCCTCATTTCTTATATTGGTGAGTGTCAAGTGTATGAATACTTGATACATGCTTAATTATTATAATTGTTTGGAGATTTTTAAAATGGAGGCGAGTGTGTTCTTTACCGCACTCGTTCTTATTTGAAATGAATGACTTATGATTCAAATGAAATGAATGATTTATGAATGACTCAATTGAATGAAATGAGATGATTGAATGATTGAATGAAATGAAATGGTATGCTATGGCTGCATACGTTGTTGGAGTGAATCTCCTCGACTCTCAAATGTAAATGGGGAACGCCCAAACTCATAGGACGACCTTGGACTCGAGCCGGCATGGGCTTGGTCGGGAACCTTGGCGACCCATGAGATAATTAAGCTCGACCTAATGAGAGGTCTTGCTTGGCATACTCGTAGGGTATCGCCTTATAAATGTCTTGCGGGCCCGGGAGGTGCACGGTGAACGGAGAGAAGTAAGTGGTGATCTACGGAATGGAAATACCGACCCGGTTGACGGAGTGTCATCGCGGGAAGGTATACGAATGACATTGGCAAAGCAAGTGGAAATTAGCTCCTGAGAGCTCCGATATCTTTGAATGAATTGTTTCTGCTTACTTTTCCGCTTGAATTGTTATTTATTGCAATATTGATACTTTACTTGTTAAATTGGGATTGCTACTTGAACAATGTGCTTGCATGTGTGATCTTGGCCTCACGAGCGTTTTGCTCACCCTGTAAATTTGTTTTCCTTAACAGGTTTGGGTTTGGAATGAGGTTCGAAGGAATTTCTCTTTTGTGTACTCATGTAATAAGATTCCAACTCTGTTATCTAGACTTTTGGATATTGTATATTTTGGGCTGTATTATGGAAACCCGATGTAAGGATTGGGTAATTGTTATAGATCGTTAAACTTGAACGCTTCCGCACTATTTGTGTGTATATGTTCTAGTTGTTGACTTCTAGTACTGCTATAAGTTTTAATAAAAATTGCTTGAATCCTGGCGAGAGTTGGGCAGGCGTCCCGCGGATATCCTTTGTTTCGCCTTAGGGAGAAGTGGGGGCGTCAAACCATCCCCCGCCACGCCACCCGTTTAAAAAAAATAAAGATATATATGTACATAATTATATATATAATATTTAATTTAATTAGTTATAAATTTATAATAATGATATTATTAGTCATATGTATCATTTAATGTATATTAGTATATGTAATATAATTGATAATATACTCCTAATTGTACATGTCTATTAATAAAAATTATTAATTATATATACTAAATTTATTAATGCATTTATATTAAATTTCTAACTCCACTTAATACAATAACACTTTTTTCTAGAAAAAATACAATAATAATTTAGTAATTATATTTGTATCAAAAGTGAAAACTTGATTATTTTAGTTAAATTTGTTTTATCATATTCGATTGTATTCAAATAACTTTTATTTAATTATTTTTATGAGTTTTAATTGTGAAGTTACAATGAATAATAATTTGGTGATGTGTTGATATTTTAGTACTTGATTATTTGCTAAAATATAATTATAATGAAATTATATAACAAAATTTTTTTAATCCCAGGTTGCCCCCGGGGGGAAGCGGGGCGGGAAACGGGGGAATTAATAGGAAACAGGGCGGGGGGTGGGGGAGGGGCCCTGCCACCCGCCCCATTGCCACCCTTAATACTTGCTTCATTCTCGCGTTTAAACATATGGACGTACTTGATCGAATTTGTTGAAATGAAAATAAAAATAAAAATAAAAAACTACTGTAATTTATTGAAACTTCGATAAAATGTACCGAATGTAAAATTTGTTTAGATAATTTTTTAATTCATTAGAAAATAAAAGGTCAACAGTAAAATGGTATTTGCAATATTAAATTAGATTATTTTATGATAATAATTTGACAATCTACATAACTTTAAACCTCGAACTACTACATTATTATGCCTATAAATGTTTTAAAAAAATTTTTAAGCAGGGATTAGGGAAGGGTTGGAGTTTGAGAACTAGGGAGGGAAAGAGGGATTTGAATGCAAGAACTGTAAATTCTAAAGCCTCCATCTTACCAATAGATTGTGTTTGTAAACATGCTTATAAAAATATTTAACAGTTTTATAATAGGAAATGTACTTGCACAGTCCATCATTTGACAGTATCCTTTACAAATTATGCTTAACTTGAATACTCATTGCATAATAGTTTCTTTTTTCATAGCTTAACTAAGAGAGAGATTATTAATCTTCACCTTTTTTTGACCAAGCTAAAGTTGCCCATCATTATAGTACCCAAAAAAATAACATTACAAATTTGCCAAATGAAAAAGAAACAACATTTTTTAAATTGTCAGTACATGATACTCTTAAGTGATTATGATACAACTAAATTATGAAAGATAATTAACATCTCAAAATTCATATTTGAAATACCAATGATTGTACCTTTATCTTATGATATTATGGCTTTTTTGAAATACGTATAGACTTTGAAAAAAGAGATAAAAGAAATATGGAAGGTTCTCTTAAACTAACAAAATACTTAAAAAAGCCATTGAAAGCAATCTACATGGAGGCATACCTACCTAAACATAATGGTAAAATCACTCTATCTGATCTGCAAACGATATTCGAATACCCAATAACCCCATAAAAGGTGACTATAAAAAAATACAAAAAAGAATATTGAGGTTTTTTCAGTCATTTTGAATATGTGAATAAATCTCAAATTGGAACATATAATTATTAACTACAGTGCATATTGAAACATATACTTGAGTTCATTATAAAACTTCTAATTATAAATTAAAATTTTTTATATTTATTCAACAAAAATTATAAAGCACATACCAAACTTTTAGTATTGGAAAACTTATAAAATATTTAGATTGATAAATAGATAGATTTGGGAAGCTTATTGAGAAGTTAGTTTAACTACTGTTTTTACAATCTATGGAACATTTAAATGAATTTTACTTAGTAATAGATAATAGGCTTTTTGATAAGTTAGTTTAACCAAGCGTTTTCCTATCGAATTTAAAACATTTGAACTAAACTAATAGATAAGCATTAGATGACATTAATCAAACTTGTTAAAGAATAAATAATTCAAAAAAATTCAAAAATCTTGGGAAATGACACATGTCATAGAGTATCTTCTAAAACATATCAACTGGTGAATAATATATAGTACTAGCATTAATCCCCGTGCTATGCACCTGAATTTCACTTGTATTAAAAAATAACTAAAATTTTAGAATAATTTATTCAACATTATTTTCATAATGGAAAGCTTATTAAAATCCATATAATCAAATGCGGTTCTACATCAAATGAACAGTGAGGTTTGGAAAAGATATACAAAAATTAATTACTGTCCAAATTTTTGATTCTTCTAAATGTGGAAGAATGACTAGCACTTTATTCAAGCTCATTTAAACTTGTCTATAACCATTCCAAATTTGCCTATTGTTGGTTCTGGTCCAAAATAAATCATATAAGTCACAATAATTTCTCAAATAAAATTTAACAATTAAATTAACAAAAATTCATACCTTAATCTTGCATTAAAAATGCAAATAATTTGTACCATAAAAATGTTGATTTGGCATGGGTTGAGGCGCGGATTAGGTCGCTCTCTTTAAGACGATTCGCGCCCCTACGGAGTATCCTTCGGTGTAGCAGGTCTCAGCACGTTGCCTCCAGGATACAATAGCCCAACCTTTTGCACACTGTAATCTACTCCAATCTACACTATTGGAGCACGACAGAAACCTCACACTAACACTGTTCTTTGCCCTATAAACTCTTATAGTAGTGGATGAAAAATAGAAGGTAGTATAGAGATAGCAAAGTATATATTTGGTTTGGTTGATAGATGCCTTATATATAGGCTATAAGAGTTTGGGGTTGAAAAGAAACCTAGAAGACTACCCCAAACTCTTATAGCCCAAACTCTATATATATATTTGGTTGTTTCTTTTCAACCTCAAAGACCCCAGGACTGTTGGATGTAATTCGCCAGGCTTGGCAAATAGAGAGCTCTGGATCCCTGTTAAAGATACTATGCTCCAAGATACTGCGTTCCAGGCGGGCCATCCAAGACTGGAACAAGGGAGTTTTTGGAAATGTGTTTGAGGTTGTTAAGTGGGCGGAAGCGAATGTGCTAGCAGCAGAAGCCCGCACGGAGCAGGATGACTCGATGGAGGCGCAGGTTGAGCTAAGTAAAGCTCAAGCTGAGCTACGACACGCGTTGCTAAATGAAGAAAAGTTTTGGAGTCAGAAGGCTAGGGTAAAGTGGCTTCGATACAGAGATCGGAACTCAAGATAATTTCATGCAACGGTTCAGCAACGGAGGGTGCAGGGTACGATTCATAGAGTGAAGGATGAGAATGGCGTATGGGTTGAGGAGGATGAGGGGATCGCCAATGAGGCTGTGCGATTCTTCTCGGATTTGTTCTCGGGCTCCGGGGGGTCAACTGGTGATTGGGAGCATTTAATCCCTAATATGGTGACACAGGCAGATAGGGCAGCTCTTGATGCTGATCCAACTAGGGAGGAGGTGAAACGGGTGGTATTTGAGATGGATGGGGATAGTGCTGCAGGCCCTGATGGCTTCACAGGTCAGTTTTTTACTTTCGCATGGGATGTTATTGCGCAGGATGTTTATAATGCTGTATTGAGTTTCTTTTGTGGGGCGGAGCTACCTTGCTTTGTAACGTCCACATCCATTGTTTTAATTCCCAAGGTGCCAAGCCCCCAGGACTTTTCTAAGTATAGGCCGATTAGTTTGTGCAATTTTTTCAACAAGGTGCTGTCTAGAATTTTGGCGGACAGGTTAGCAAGTATATTGCCCAAGATTGTGTCTCCGCAACAGACAGGGTTTGTCAAAGACAGGAATATAACAGAGAATTATCTCCTTGCTCAGGAGCTTATGTCAGGGATTAGGAAAAAGGCAAGGGGGGGAAATGTAGCGTTAAAACTTGACATGGCAAAGGCGTATGATCGTGTATCGTGGACATTCATTGTCAGGGTATTGCGCAAATTTGGATTTGGTGAGAGACTCATTGACATGGTTTGGAGATTAATGTCAAATGTTTGGTTCTCAGTCATTATTAATGGGGCATCATATGGTTTTTTCAAATCGAGTCGTGGGATCCGTTAGGGGGATCCGCTGTCGCCAGCCTTGTTCGTTATTGGCGCGGAGGTGTTATCCCGGGGGCTCAACAGTCTTGCTGCACAGTCGGGTTTCTTAGGTTTCACGGTACCCAGGGGTTGTCCGCCGGTCACCCACCTGGCTTTTGTGGATGATGTGCTTGTCTTTGCTAATGGTTCCTCTAGCTCTTTGAAGGATATTATGCGGTTATTGGAAATGTAAGAGGCCAGTTGGTGAGTGTTCAGAAGAGTGGATACTTTGTGCACCCGTCAGTGTCGCCCGCCAGGCGGAGGGTAGTTGAGCGGATTATTGGCTTCTCAAGGCAGAATTTTCCGGTCCGGTACCTGGGTTTCCCGTTATACATTGGCAAGTGCAAATCCTTGTACTTTGGGAAGGTGTGTCATGCTATCTCGGCAAGGATTCTCTCTTGGCGGTCTAAACTTTTGTCGCCTGGAGGCAGGTTAGTGCTAATCAAGCATGTCTTATCGTCGCTTCCAACGCACCTTCTGTCTGCTGCAGTTATTCCGGTGGCTACATTCAAGAGTATTGAGCGTATCTGCGCAAATTTCTTGTGGGGGACCTCGACCGAGCAGACTAAGCACCATTGGATTCGGTGGTCTCAACTTTGCTACCCGGTGACGGAAGGTGGCATTGGTTTCCAGCGGGTCCGCAATGTATATAATGCCTTTTCTTGTAAGCTTTGGTGGAGTTTGCGCACAGGGTCATCTCTATGGGCAACCTTCATGCGGGCAAAGTACTGTAAAGGGGTCCACCCTTGTCAGGTGGTTAGTTCTCAGGCTGCCTCACCAACTTGGAGGCGCATGGTCAATGTGAGCCGCCAGGTGGAATTATGCATGGTATGGTTGCTCAATGATGGGACTTGTGATTTTTGGTATGATAATTGGTTGGGGAGTGGGCCTTTTTTTTTTAGAGCCTTGGTGGTTCCAGGTCTTTCGTTTTTCCGATGTTATGGTCAATGGCACCTGGGATAATTATCGGTTGTCACAGATTCTGCTGCCACCCATTGTGGATCAGGTGATGCATTCACCGGCACTGAGTGGAAGGGGGACAGACCAAGTGATCTGGAGGTCGACGCAGTCAGGGCTCTTCACTTTGGCAGCAGCCTTTCAGGAGGTCCGCCAAGGTTGCAACAGGTCACTGGTGTTCTCTCGCATATGGCATGCTAGAATTCCTTTGAGAGTGTCCTTGTTCATGCTGCGCTTGCTCATGAGGCGACTGCCTTTGGATGACGTCTTGGGGGAGATGGGGTTCCAGTTGGCGTCAAAGTGTTTAGGCTGTGCTCTTGCCACTGGAGAGACACTGGAGCATGTGTTTTCTGTGGGACAGCTTGCATTGGAGGTTTGGGCGTATTTTCAAAACATATGTGGTATTGGCAGTTCGTACGATAGTCTCCGAGCACATTTGTTTGATTGGTGGATGTTCCCTACTCCAAGGGGCAAGCAGAGATTCGTTTTTGACATTGTTCCAGTTTTTATCTGCTGGAACATTTGGAAGGCGAGGTGTAGAGCGGTTTTTGAGGGGGCTAGAGTTCGTGTAAAGGAGATATGTGACGAGGTCTTCCAGGATGTCAAATCGGCATTTGAGGTTCAGTTTAGTCTGGCCACCCAAGTGAGTGATTTCTCGCTGTTCTATGAAAGGGTAGCTCGATCGACTGATCTGTATGAATTCAGAATTGTTTGGTGGAGGGCAGGGGGTCAAGCAGATATGGTGCTCAATACGGATGGTTGTTCTAAGGGAAACCCGGGAGCGAGTGGTGGAGGCGGCTTACTTAGAGACTCCAATGGGCAGTTATTGGTTGCTTTCTCGGCGTACCTAGGGGAGGCTACTAGTCTTCGTGCTGAAGTGTTGGCCATGTTGAAGGGTGTTCAATTGTGTCTTGGTAAGGGGTTTCTCCCCAGGATAGTGCAATCGAATTCGATGTTATTAATTGACATACTCCAGCGGCGATGCCATTGTCCTTGGTCTGTTAGAAGAGAGGTGAAGCAAGTCTAGCTCCTGGTAGAGGGAATTCAGTTTGAGCATTGTTACAGAGAGGTGAATAAGGTTGCTGATATATTATCCAATGTGGGGGTCTCTCATCCGCAAGAGCTGATTAGAGTTTATTTTACTGAGCACACTCTTCCCTCGGTGGCCCGGGGAGAGTGCCGGTTAAATAGACTTGGGGTGCCATCGGTTAGGCGTGTTAGGGTAGGACGTGCATAGGCTGTAGTCACTGGGGCTTTTCCCGATAGTCGTTGTATTCGTGATCTCGAATGAATAAAAATTAAGAATTCTCCACAAAAAAAAAAGATTCTTCTCGAAAGATGTTGGCTCTCTTTACACCAATTGATTTTCAAAACATGTTGCACTAATGGAGGATCAGGTAACTGAATTGCAGTTTGAGAATTTGGAATAATAAATGTGAAAGCACAATCTTCACATGATTAATTTTTACATGATAGAAATTACTTTTAGTTTCAGCTCCTTTAAATCAGATACAAAGTCATGGAGGATCATTTCTGCTTGTTTATCACAAAACCGTGACCAATTAAATCTCTAATGATGTTGTTCAAGAAAAATCTGTTGTACAAAACTAAAATATTCACTCAAATACAACTCACGAGCCCATATTGCTAGAAGAAGTTGAAAAATTCCCATGGCCACCTCCTCTTTTTGGATGTTCCTTCCCTAAACTGTGCCGGAGTTTTTAATGTCTTGATTTGCTGATTTGGTGACTGTAAGAGGTAAGTTTAAGCATTTCTTTAGTCTCAAATAATGATGCTTTCAAAATCTTTTGTTATTGTTTTTCAAAAATTTAATTATTCCTAAATGTTGAATAGTTTTTTTTCCAATTACTGTCTTCCCCATGTCGCATTTCATCCATATAAACTGCTAACTTGGTAGCTATATTTAAAGATAAATGTTTGTTATTTCAGATGTTGGGTCTTTGAAAACCACTTTTTTTTTAATCTCTAATAAAAAATTTAACCCTAAGTTACACATGTGGGCAAATGCTAAACTGTAGGTGCTTCAAAGTTTTATTATTCTGCTAAGGCATCCATTTTTTCTGTGAGCATGTGTTTGAGAAATGTGATGCCATCATCAATGGTGGTTGCTCCTGCATATATTGTTTGTAGGAAAAATAGCCAAAACAATGTTAATTAAAACTAATAAAATGAAGCTTGAGTCATGATTAATAGCACTGTTTTAAGAAACTATTTTAGGAGGTTGAAATGTTTCTTTAGGATTAAATATACCTTCTTCTTGTTATAAACAAGAAGGATAAAAAACTAGCAAACGTTGTGTAAATCCAGCAGAGAATGCAGAAAAGAAGAAGAAAAGGGCTGCCAGGAAGGTTTCTACTGTAAGCTCTGAGTGTGTTTTCTAAAATAGGAGTAGCTACTATTTATAGGCATTATGTGAGGACCCGAATTTTATTTTTCTTACTTTTATTTTATTTTACTGGCTTATATCATCATTTATATATTCATTTACTCCGATTAATTAATTTCATCCATTTTAATTGCATTTACATGGAACAATGTCTCATTTTATATTTTAAAACGTTTGGCTAGTAAATTTAAATTTTCTGCGGCTCGTTTAGTGAGAAAAAGCGAATACACGTTTTTTGAGGAAAAATTCGGTCCGGGAATGCAATAATCTTGGAGAATTAAGGATGATCAATAGTAGACTAAGAAAGGTTAATTGAGAGAGATTAGAGGTGAGTGAGTTAAATTAAACTCAATTAGGAGCACTAATGACCCACTATTCATATGTTGACTTTTTGCACCAAAAGCACCTTTATGTCATTTTTTGTCACTCCATCAAATCACCAACTACCACCCAAAACCCTTTCTTCTTCCTCTCCTCCTTGGCTGACTCCTCCTCCACCATTTCTCCATAAAATTTCAGCTAGCTTCTTCCATTTTTGCTCCAAACTTGCTTCTTTTCTTGGTTCATCACATAAGCTTGAAGAGTGAATTGAAGGAGGGAGGAACTTTGGTGGTTTAAAACTCATACACTAGTGGTTAGTCTTCATCGCTTGGAAGCAAGATAATCCTCCAAGCTTTCATCTTTTCCTCTCAACTATTAGTAGTTAGTTGGTTATCTAGTTAGTTGTTGGGTTGTTAATGGGTTCACAAGAACCTTGACACTAGGTAGAGGACTTGAGGTGGCTTTATATGTAGAGGCCTTGAAGATTATTATGTGTTTACTTGTTTGGTTGGTGCTTGTTTTGTTGAACTATGGCTAAGTTTTGGTTGGAAAGTTGAAAAAGAAAACTAGAAGAATGGAGGATGCTTGCTGTCCAAATTTTGGCTGGATGAATCTCTTATGTTAATTTCGAATTTTGATGTTATTTTGGCGCTATAATGCTTGTTATATGTTGGTGTTTATGTGTGTTAAATATCTCTCAAAAAGCTTTTCAATTGGTTGAGTTAAAGTAGGGGAAAGTGAGGTTGCAAATCTGGAAAATTTTCTGATCAGGAGACCCGATCCGTGTTCACTTTTTGGCCCATAACTTTTTTTCTAGCGGTTGAAATCAAGTGCCGTTTGTGGCATCTCAAACTAGACTCCGAGAGCTTTTCAACGGTATAAAATTTACCTCCTAATTCATTTTCTATGAGCCGTAGTGAACCGGCAAAAATGACTGATTTTCCTCACTATTTTTATCCGAGAAACAAGTGTAGCTGCAGATTGTAGCTCATTTTCTCCTATCTTGCCAAATGAATTTTAAGACAGTTTCTTCTAATGAATTTTAGAATTTTGAATCTAGTTTTAACGCCACAAACCAGCTAAATTTTGAGTTGTGTAGCTTTAGTTATGACCATATTTTGAAACCCTGTCAAGTACTTCAAAACTGGAAATTTCGTGAAACAGATTCCAAAAATTAGCTTTCTTAAAACTGTTGTATCTTGGTGTAGAAAGGTCTGAATTGAGTTCCGTTTGTTGCATTTGAAACTAGGTTTGAATTTCTATTAGTTAGGTAAATTTCAAGGGCTGATTCTATTTTTATGAATTTTTCCGAATTTCCAAAGTTTACTGAATTTGCAAGCCTGTTTTGCTCTGTCCTATCTAGAACAGTGACTTTGAGCTAAGATTTTAATGATTTCGAATTGGAGTCTGAGAAAAGTGTTTTCTAGAGAGTTTTAGTGCATTAAGTATAGTTTCTAAAGGTATAAATTTTCCAATTTTTGGACTTACAGAACTCGAGATATGATTTTTTCAAGTAGTGTCACACCAAACTGGAAATTTTCTGGTTTCAAACAAAGTACTCTTTTAAAACCTTCCTTTGAGAGTGTTGGTCCGTTTTAAGTTTAATTTCATGGTTGGATACAAGGTCTCTTTGAACTTTAGGCCTTCATTTAGAATTTGAGTTTCCAAAGGATTAAACTTCTCTTAATGTGTTTTCTTGGTTGCTCAACTTTCTTGGATAATTGCACCTAACCCTATAATTGAGAAATGGATTTCAACATCTAGTCTTGCGCCCTCGATTTCCTTGAAATTGAACTCTAAAAATGGAGCATTTTAACAAGAGTAATTCTTGGAGAATTTCACTAGTTTATATTCGAAATTTGGAATCTTTAGCTTTAACATTTACTATGCGAATGAGTGGAGTTTTGATGAAATCTAAATCCATTGGTTTAGAAAATGTGAACGTTCCTTATATTTTTAAAACTTGGGCGTAGGACTAGAAGTTTTGAGAGATAAAACCCATTTTTCCTTTTTTCAATTTTCGTGCCGAAAGTATATATGATACTTTCTTTTGGAATTGAGATTACTTGTCACGACTTGAATCGAAAACAAGTTTTGAGTTCTCTTTGAGCATTAGTTCAATGATTTAGCGAGAAAAGCTCCTTTAACTTGACTCGACATGTGACCTTAAGAGTGGGTAGCAAGAAAATGTTTTTCTTTATAACCTTGGTCGATTAGTCTCAGGTAGTTACGAGGATGCCGAAGAGCTCATTTGACTTCTCGCTTTGTTCTTGCTTTGCCTTGACTTTTGGTGAGTGTCAAGTGCATGTTCAATGTTACTATGATTGAATTGATATTTGTATAAGTGCTATATGATACGTGAATTTGCCGAGACGAGAGTGTACTTTACCGCCCTCGTCCTCTCTCTCTCTCTCTCTCTCTCTCTCTCTCTTCTGATTACATGATACTTGTTAAATGAATATATATATGACTTGCACTTGTACATGAACATGTTTAACTCGTGATCACTGAGTGGAAGCATGTACCACACCCTATTCGGGTGGAGGTGCCTCTCATACCGACTCAGTGCTATGATCGATTCTAAGTCAATTGGAGCGTTGTCTCGTCGATCACTTATACTTGTGGGGATGCCCCAACCCATTGGCTAACCTTGTAACTCGAGCCGGCAAGGATTTGGTTGAGAAGCTTGGTAAACCTTGGGAAATATTATAGTTTGATCTTTTGAGATCTCGCTTGGCATACTCAAATAGTATCGCCACCTCATGTATATTTGGTTTCAGATACGAGAGGGTGTTATGTTGGATGGAAGAAGCAATTGGAGCACTACGGTCATGTTACTACTTGAGTTGACGGAGAGTCAACCCCAGATGACTTGGAGCGGTCAAGACGTGAAAATAGCTCCTGAGAGCTCCTGTATCCTTCCTTGTGTGTTTATTTTCTACTTGTGCATTTAAATGAAAGATCATGTTAAAGATGCTTCAAACATGCTATTCAATTAATTGGTTCTACGTGCTTGCTTACCTGCTTGTTTTATTGGCCTCACTGAGCATTAGCTCATCTCTTTAAGTTTGTTCTTCCTTAACAGGCTTTGGAGGTGGAAATTGGAGATTCTAGACTAGCGGCTTTTGGTTGAAACTAGCATAGTTTTGTATGTCATTGGAGACCATTAAAGTGTAAATTTTATTATACTTGGGTGTTTTGGATTGTAATTGTCGAGGGTATACTTGGGAGTTATGAACTTGTTTTTTCGAAGTACCTTTATTTAAGTCGTTAGTTGACTTGTGGTTCTTTATTAACCTTGAATGAGTGCGTAAGTCCTGACGAGAGTTGGACAGGCATTCCGTGGATACCTTAGGGTTCATCCCAAGGAGAGGTGGGGGCGTCACACTTTAAAAAGCGTCCGATGGAGAAGATAAGAGATAACTTCCGGTAACACAAAAGAAGCATGCCTAATTTTATGCAACCTTTTGTAACCGATAGGATAAGATCTTATTTTCTCCTAATTTTTTATTTGTAAAACGTGCCTAATTTTATGCAACCTTTTGTAATCGATGGGATAAGATCTTATTTTCTCTTGCTTTCTGATTTGTAAAATGCAAAAGAAATGGCCCAATTTAACTTCCCTCTCATGTGCGTGAGCCCATACTAGTTACCAATCTAACACAAACCTAATAAAAAACTAAGTATTATAAAATAATGAGAAGTCTCTTTAGTTTTCTAATGTGGGACAAAATCTTTTGAAATACTCCTTTATTTACAACGTTGTCAATGCTGCTTTCAGCACATTGTTTCAGTCTTTCTCCTAAATCTTTGATAAATTCACAAAAATTATAACAATTGGCACTGCCGGATTAATGACTGTGGTCGCCTTTCATTGAGTACTGGGATTCATGATGTCTTTGCTTTTGCGATTGCAACATGGTCTAAAGGTTTGGCAATGGATGTGGTTAGATTTTGGCAGAGATTTTTGTTTGCCAAGGTTTTTGATATACCATGGATTTTCTTATCAGATTAATATATTTGTTCTATTTCATGTTTTGGCTTTTGATAGACGACGAGATTGATACAAACACCATACTTGAAGTTGTATTATGCAAGTTAACGGCTCAAGTTGCTGCTTGATTGGCTTTAGCATAACTAGGTTCATGGTTATATTTTAGTTTCCCTATTTCTTTCTACTAATTTTTGTCTTCATTTCGCGAAGGTAGATTCTTGCATGTGATAAAAACTTTAAAGAGTGGCATTGAGGTGAGACGAGAGGCTTGGCAATCGGTGAGATTTGACTTGTGAATATCAAAATTTGTCTCCAAATTACACTTGGTGATGCAAACTAGAGAAGCCATTGGCTTTGTTGTTTCTGGTGTTGTAGCTCTTCAGTTAAAATGAGTTAACTAGCTGTTGAGTAACATGGATTTGGTCCAATCTTTCTTTGTACAAAAGCTACAGTGGTCACCAGGATAGGGTGCTTTTAAAGCTATAGATTTAAAAGTTGGTGATAACGAGTTTTAAGAAGAATGTTTTTCATTGGATTATATTTTTGTCCTTTTTTGTTTTCTAGCCCTTATCTTTCTCAATCCCTTTTACATTAATATTGCCTGGTAAGGTTCTGCCTTATGAAACTAAATGAAACAATAGAGGATAGCAGTTCTGATACGTGGTGCATGCTTTCACCTTTTGTATCCTGACAATATCTGGAAACAGGTTTGTGGCTGAAAAAAACGATAAATTCTAAATAATCACGATTTATACCTTTTTTTTCAGTCGATAGGTCTCAACTGAAGTTAACTGAACTTCTAACCTTTAAATGGTTTGAGTTTCACATTATTCATTCTTAATTTATTACTTAAAATGATGCAACCCATAATTCCTTGATACAAATGGCAGTTAAGGTTTGGTTGGTTATTAAGGTCATAAGGGGGAACATGTTATACGTTGCGTGTCTAGAGATTACTGTAGTAGGTTGGAATCCTTTTCAGAGAATGCTTGAAGAAGAAAAGAACGGAAAAGTTGATGGTCATTGACTCATGATCTTTGCTTTTCATTTGTCAGTTGCAAGCTGAAAGATCTTCATCAGATATCAGAGCTGCACAAAAAGAGAGAGGATCATGGTCCATACACTGCAGAAAAAAAATTTTATTGCAAAGAGCTGAAGGAGTTTTAGTAGGCATGTCCTGTTTGAAAGATTGCCAAAAGAATCTTTTTTTTTTCTTTTAAACTATGCTGAGATTAAATTGTATGTAGATTTTTTCGGTGCATGCTGACTAAGTTTTATGTAAATACTGGGTTTAACACGTGTTACTCTATGTTCATGGCTTTCGTGGTTATCTTGGAATTTTAACGTAATTGTTTGGTATTTATAGTTGGTTTGCTAATTCATCTTGTGTTTATTCTTTTTTTGGTTATTAACTGAGATGAGTAGGTCACAGTTTAATAATTCTATTAGCAATCCATCCGCCAGGCTAACCCGTCAATTATTGGAAGATGTTCACTTGAATCCTACAGTGCTTGAGTATGTGAATCATTTAATTTTGAAGTACAATGCAAGAATAGCAGAATTGGTTCAATTAAAAAAAATGAAGTTTTGAAATTTGTTAAGAGATATTATCAAGTTCATGGATTAGTTGAGAGCTTGAATTCTACTATTGACATGCAAGAATTAATCGTTGTCTATAATAGAGAAATTGGTTGCAGAAGCAGTGACATATGTTTGAGAAAAAGAGAATCGCTGATTTTTGTTATAATGTGAAAAAGGAGAAAAAGAGGCTGATTTTATGTAAATAGTGTTTTTGTTTATGAGTTTATGGTATAGTTTCTTATTATAAATTGGTAGGACTTTTTTTTTTTTTTTTTTAATCTATGTTACAGGTATAAAATAACCTGTAATTTTGTACAAATCAAATAAAGGATATATGGGTGGTTTCATTTTTTTAAATAAATTGCTTTTATGGATGTAGGTAATTAAAACATCGTGTTGGTCAAGGAAAAGTACTGTGTTGTGCATAAATAAAGATTTTGATCTTTCTGTATCCAATTCCAAAAAATCTGACATGTTATTATCGCATTTTACGTCCATACATATAAATCTACGAAAATATCTAACACTGTTGCTAGCAATACCAGAATTAAGATTTTCTATCTACCTCAGTCAAATTTAAAAAAAGCTTAAGAAATGAGATTAATCTATTATTTATTAATTAATCCAAAACAAAGTAGAAACTAATATACACAATCTATTGATCCGGGCAACCTGACACGTCAGTGTCAAGCCCCATTTCAACTAGTTATTAGGGGATAAAGATTACTGTTCATGGATTAAAACATTCCGGAGGATGTCACTATTACAAAATGACTAAATCATTCTCGTAAAAGTGTGTATTTTATTGGATGGTAATATGTACCTTACTGAATTTAAATATACACTTTAGTCAATACACATACATATCTAAATGTGCACATTTAAATTGAAATATATACATATATGTATACTCCATGGTACACATACAATGGAAATAATATATGTGCACATATGTGAGCTAATATATACATACATATATATATATATATATATATGTAAGGGTAATTTTGTAATCAAGCGTATAATATTATTTTTTTATGGTTTGTTAACAGTAGTAATCCAGATCCTTCCTTTTTCCCCGTTTCTTAAATTCTAGAGTTAATGATATTTACCTTCCTAAGATTTGGCCAAACTATGAAACAGATCCTCCTGAGATTCAACCAAATTACAAAATGATCCTCCATATTGAAAGAGCATGACAAAGAGACCCCCGCCATTAGTTGACAAACGTTGGCCGCTTGATGTCAACCAAAAGAGGCAGTGAAAATCCCACAATGACCATTAAGATTTAGGCGTTCCTCAATTCCGCCCCTTCCTCCTCTTGAGATTTTGATCATTTAAATCTGATTGAAGGTTATACTGCTTTTTTCATGTAAAACGGGTCCTATCGCAAGCCATTTCTCAACTCCATTAAATTTAAATAAATCTACTCATTTCATGTTGATGACAAACTCTCAATAATGATTTCAATCAAAGGCACAAAAAACAAAAAGAAAAGATTCACGGATCCTCAAATATCAACAACTCACAAAATAGATATTCTGATTTCAAATGGTTGCAATTTCAGCAAAACAAGACTTAATCTTGATTCCAAAAGGTTCCCCTACTCATGGTATCTTGAGCCTCTAGCTGTTTTAATTTGATACATTTGCTTGTTTGTGGATTTGAGAAAAGGAAGACGATGGTAATGGTTGGGTGGGATGTGGCACAGTGTGGTTTCAAAAAGACGGCAATGGATTTGAAGACATAGGATGCAATTAGGACGGCAGTAGGTGGTGGTCCTTGGTCTTGGCGATGGTGGGGCAAAGATATTCTGATATGTTTGGACACTGGAGTCCGGAGATCAGAGGTTCTTTTCCTTCTCAATCCTTTGTTTTTCCCTTTTTCCGGATCTTTTTTTTTTTGTTTTTTTTTTCCTTCTTACCAATTGATCGATTTTCCATTCTACAAAATTTGGGCAGTATTCTAAAAAATTTTGGAAACATGATTTTTTATTGTAATTTTCTTGATTACTTTCTTTTTAATTGCTTTTAATTGTTAATATTTTTAGATACTTTTCAATGCTTATGCATGCAACTTTTTCTATCTCTTTTGGCTCTATCCGCTCCTTTTCAAAGAAGGGTAATTTTGTCATTTTATTTGTTCCATGGAGTTCAAACCATGTTACTGGCAAGGAAGGTAGATGTAATTTGGCTAAATTACAACGTATAGTTTGTAATTTGGCTCAACCTCAAGGGAGGTAAATGTAATTAATCCTAAATTCTATCATTCTCCTCATCTCCTGTTAGCAATATTGCTATCATACCCCATTGCTATCATTGTGCAATATTTGTTCATAGTATGGAATTTCTCAAATCTATGTGAATTCCAAATTTTATGTAATTTATAACCATCCAAACAAAGAATTTAGAATTAGATTTTTAACTTTAAAAAATGTATCAAAGTTTTAACTTGATAAATAAAAGGTACTTCTTAAGTCAAAATATATAATTGGTTATTTTATTTAACGTAATTTAATTAAAAAAAAGGAAACAAGCATAATATATTGATTTTTTTGGCAAAAAAGGCATTAATAGGTTTTTTCTTTAAAGCTTTAGTAACAATTAGTCTTAATACAAGAAAAAAGAAATTATTATATAAGAAAAAGAAAAAATTGTAAGCAAATATTATATGGATACAATTCTAATTCTTAACGAATTCTTCTCTCATCCAAACAAAGGATTTGAAACTCCAAATGAATTCTATATCAATTCTGTGCATCTTTGAAACAAAAGAATTCCAATGTTTAGGAATTCTTATCACATTATTTTTTTAATTTTATTTTCTTGTTAATATATTGTTTTCAACCTCTCTCATTCCAATTTACTATACACAAATTTTTCATGCTAATAGAATTTATGTATAACATAAATTTTTTGTCCGTTTATACTACATATATGTAATTGAAATTGAAAATTTGTGGGGGTTAACCAAGTAAATATTGGACTTGACTCACAATTAAATTTTTTGGGGGCTAACCTACGCCTCACCTTCATCAAACACTAATAATTCTATGTAATATTTTTGTTCTCTCTTTAAAAAAATATTAAGACTGGGTTTATAATTTTCTTTATCCTCATTCCCATCAAATGAAATCTAGGGTCGGAACTAGGGTTACAAGTTTGAATTCGGTCAATATCGACCTCGAGTTAATTTAGTCGAATTCCAACTCAAACTTGAACTCAAAAATACTAATCTCGTTAGCTCGCGAGTTGCTCGAGAGCTCAATTATATATATTTTATTTTTTATTTTAATAGTAAAATTAAATATGTATCCCTAATATTTTATTATTTGTTAAAAAATTATTATTTTATTTATTTTTAAAAATAAAATAATTATTTTAAAAACAAAATAATTATTTTTTATTTTTTAAACTCGATCTCGAACTCGAACTTGACATTTTGAGCTTGTCGAGCTCGAGTTTGAGTTCGAGTATCGTAAAATTAACTTGAGACTCGGTTCGATTAGGCCAAAACTCGACTCGACTTGGTTCGTTTGCACTTCTAGTCAGAAGGGAAACTCGTTCAAAACGTTCCTCACATTTTGTAAAATAACTTTTTTCTTCCCTCACTTTTAAAAGTATAATTTTATATCCCTTACAAATTCAAATTGATCAAATTTAGTCCCTACCTAAGTTTTTGACTAGTTTTTGGTTGGAATCCACCACATGCCTTGCATGTGATCATTTTTTAGGGACAAATTTATCAAATTAAATATCACATAATTTGATTTTTTTGTCCATTACATTTTACAAAATTAATTTTTTTCATCCATCACATTTCAAAAAATGAATTTTTTCATCCCTTACATTTTACAAAATGAATTTTTTCATCTCTCATTGATCATGTATACGAATAGTTTCTTTTTTTTTTAAACCCATGTATATATCTATTTGATTATACCTGAACAGTATGAATAGCATGTAATATATCTGTATTTGATTTAATTTACAACTACAATTAGCTTATTCATGTGAAATTAAATAGAGATATATTACATGCTATTCGTACTGTTCAGGTGAAATCAAATAGATATATATATATATATATATATATATATATATATATATGAGTTTTCAAAAATAAGAAAAGACTGTCGCACACATGATCAATAAGGGATGAAATTTTTTATTTTGCAAAATGTGACAGGTAAAAAAATTTATTTTGTGAAATTTGAGGGACGAAAAAATTCAATTTGTGATATATGAGAGAGTATGGATCAGATTATATGAAATGTGTCTGACAATTTTATCCCTAAAAAATGATCATGTGCCAGACATGTGGTAGATTCCGTCCAAAAACTAGTCAAAAATCTAGATAGGGACCAAAATTGACCAATATGAATTTATAAAGAACGTAAAATTATATTTTTAAAAGTGAGGGACGAAAAAAGTTATTTTACAAAATATGAGAAATATTTTGAACAATTTTTCTTAATCGGAACGACATCATATTTTGAAAAAGATTTGCCCGACGCGTGATGACGTCAGCTATAATGAACGTGTGTCGTCAATAGTTTGCGTATCAAGCAACATTGCGGATGTTACATGTTAGTACATTGGGATAATTGCAGAAACCTCTCCTGAGATTTCTAACATTTGCACTGACCTCCCCTGTAGTTTGAAAAATTACACTGACCTCCCCTGATGTTACTAAACCTTTGCAAATTCAGTCCAAATGATTAAACTATTATTTTAGAGAGTGAAATTAGAATTTTTTACCAAATTTGTCCTTTGTACTACATGTCCAATGAATGACAAAATACTACAAATCAATTAACAATTAACAAACTTTAAAGAGTATAGTTTATAGGCAAATATGTATTACCTATTTAAAATAACGGCTCTTTATGGGTATTTTACTTTCAAACATTTAATTTAATATAAATATTTATGCTCAAATACATATTTGTATTTACTTTCAAATATTTAATTTTTGTTAAATACAAAAACTACTAATTTTTCTTCCGTAAAAATATTAATATAACACTTTTTCAATTTTAATTACAAACATTTATGTATTTAATATAAATTAAATGATTCAGAATAAAATAACCATAAAAAACCAATACTTTACTCATGTAATGAATGAAAGCCATAGAGAATTAATACTTTATGAGTCATTTTTTATAAAAAAAAATATTTAATTTATATTAAATAAATAACCTATCGATTTCCTTTTTGTAAGAATATTACTGTAACACTTTTGAATTTTCCTAACAAACATTGATATATTTCTCATAAATTAAATGTTTGAAAGTAAAATATCCGTAAAAAGCCGGTACTTTAAATGAGTCATACGTGTTTGCCTATAAAGAGTCGGTAACTATTTAAAGTACCGGTTCTTTAAGGGTATTTTTGTGACGCCCCCACTTCTCCCAAGGGTGAACCTGAGGATATTGGCGGAACGCTTGCCTAACTCGCGCCAAGACTAAAAAACACAAAGCAATAAACTAGATAAACCAAAAGCGTACTATTCACAATATATACAACCCTAAAAAATTCTATTTACTTCCTCAAAAGGAGTTATCCGGGTTACTACATTATCCTATACTAGTATACAAAAGTAGAAAGTAGACCCAAAGAGGGGTCCTTATACAGATCACCAAAACAAGAAGAAACATCTTAGTTGTCCGACTATTACAAACCAAGCCTAACTATTCTAGTGATAGTGCCAAAAGTTTCCCCGCATCGGCCCCTATTAAGGAAAACAAAGGAAAAGGGGTAAACTATATGCTTAGTAAGTAAACATGGGTAAAAACGTAAATTTCATATTAAGACGAACAAGTACGTCACAAGGATGTCAAATCACAAGTATAAAAGTAACAACACAGTTAAGGATATAGGTTGGCTCTAAAGCCAAGTCGTTTGCCATGTGTGACCTCCTGCCGACACTCCGTCGACCACATAAAAGGGTCCGTAGAACTCCACTTGTACTTCTACCGTACACCTTATCACCCTCACTGGCCAGTCACCTCACAAAATGGCTCGAACAAACGAAACGAAATTGAACTTGATTCACAAGTTTGGTTCACAAACTTGGTTCACAGAACCACAAACTTGGTGACCTTAAGACTAGGTTGGACTGGTTTCGATCAAACCCATGCCGGCTCGAATAGTCCGTCTAGGTCTTGAGATCGGACCCCACAAAAGTCACCCCGAACTACAAGTTCAAGGGGTTCAACACCAAAATAATTCATATATACACATCTCATAAAAGCACATATGCAAATTAGGGTTTAGGTCGAGTGTGATCAAGTACACTCTCACCTAAATACCCTCTCATCCACACCAAAGCACATAAGCAAGTTTTACCCAAAAACGGCCTGAATACTTATATAAAAAGCAAGTATAACACAAGTGTGAAGATCACGTCACATATAGCAGCTAGTAGACCCCACTGGCACCGTCTAGCCTGTCACCGTTTGAAATAAAAGATTGCACTACATACAACACAAACAACTACAAAAATGCGTAAATAAAGCGAAACGGCAAAGCGGACACACACACATGCGGAAATGGTGAACGAAAGCGGAAACGGCCGGCAAATGGAAATGGGCAGATTTCCCGTCCCAAACTATTTTAACTACAAGTTAGGCTAGGAATGTCAGATTAAAGTGTATGAGACATTGTTTCAAAGCCAAGAGAATGAGTTACAACTTTTATGAAGGCCCTATAGTTCAGATCGCAACGGAACTAGAGTAAAATTGCACAAGACAGCCCCAGCCGTTTCAATTCAGGTTACCGAACAGGCCCTATTTGAACGACCATAACTCAGATTTGGACACACTTTATACCGTTTCGAATATGAAACAAAGATCTACAAGTTTTATAAAGACCTCAACACTTAGTTCCTTCGTTATCATTATGAACCGAGCATGGTCAGAAGCAAAACCACCAAACGTCACCAAATCCACAGTTTTGCATAACCATTAGTGTTTTGGTCATAACTCAGGATCTACTGATCGGATGAGCCTGAAATTTTGCAGGCACAACAAGGACTTAAGAGGCTACCACTTCCATGTTTTGGGCAGACCCTGAATCAATACGTAGCACTAGAAAAAATAGAGCCAAAGTTTGGGTTCTGGGCTGCCCTATTTTCCAGATTGACTGGTTTCGCGCGCCGCAAACGCATGATCCGTTTCTATGGTTCCTATACAAGCTTTCTAGCCAAAATCATACCAAATAAACACACATATACCAGCTCCTAATATCTCCACAAAAGACCCGAAATTCCTTTATCAAATTAACCTCAAAACCTAACAAATACTAACCATATTCTATACTTTTAATCCTACAAGTTCAACTAACCTTCAACCTATCCAATCGAACCCTAATCATTTAAACCCTAACGCAACCAAAATAACTTCCCTTTAACCTAGGGTTTCATGGCCACATCTGGTTTTTTTGCTAAGAACCAACCATTCAATGAACTTATCTCACCAAAAATTCCATTTACAAGCCAAAAACCAACCAAATCAACTTAGTGAATCATGAAGCAAGAAACCCTAATTTTTTTCCATAACCTTAACCGAAATTTATGGAGCAATAAACCACTAAAATTAACCATTAGACTACTCAATAATCACCATATAAACCATACAAGTTCATAATTACAACAAAAACCTCACTTCACATGGTTTCAAAACTTAATCACCAAGAGTTAACTTTCAAATCAAATGACTTACTTTCAATCAAGCCTTGTTGATGATCAAACCACAACAATCAAGTGGCAAAGTTGTTGTCTTAAACTCCAAGATCAAGATGGAAGTTAGAAGAAGTTGAACTTGAAAGAAACTTTCCTCTTTTCTTTCTTTCTTGGTCTCGGCCCTCTCTCTCGTTTTCTCTTGGTTTTGTTTTGTTTTGTTTCTCATGTTTCTCTTATAAATCCTATGATAGAATGTTAGTCAAAGCTTTGGAAGATATTTTCCAACACCACCAATCACATAAAAGCTTCAATTTTTCTCTTTAGCCCTTACACTCCAACTTTGCATGTGATCAACTCTTGCCCTTAAACATTTGAACTTCTTACGTTTTACTCCATAGGATCTAAACTTAATCTAGTCAAAACTAATTAATCTTACTTAGTTTTTTTACTAATCAACCCACTAACTTAATCATCTATACTTAATCATGTATTAACATACACAAATGCAATTAAACAACAAGTTTTTTGTCATGGGAAATATTAAGGGTTTAAATCCAACTTAGGATTCTAATAAATCATATCACTAGAAACTTTTCCTAGTTTAGGGTTTTCTATCTTTTAAACTCACTTAACTTATATAAAATGGATCAAATCCTATACTTACCTATACTAAAACACACCATAGCATAACTAACTTTAACTAAAACTCGAACTTATGATTAATACAAAAACTAGGGTTTCAATCCTAACCCAAATTAGGGTTTTCTAATTAGGCCTAAAACCCAATTTTACTGCACAAATAATTCACCTCACCTACTATCAAACTTAAGGACTAATCGTGGTCTCACAACTTCCCCCTCTTAGAACAATTTCGTCATCGAAATTGATACCTTTGTTTGTGAACCATAAAATGCAGGGTTTACAAAAGAGTGCGTGGCATCAGGATCTATTAAACACTTGCGGTGCGCTGAAAAGAGAGAGCGTACCTTCGATGACTGTCGAAGGGTCAGTCACCTCTTGTTGACCCATTGTATACACTCTGGCTGGTATTTTGGGTCAATTTTCCCCTGCGTTTGTCGGCTTAGCTGTGGTCCCTTCTGCCTGAGGGACATGTCCGTTTTTCTGCATCTTTGGGCATTGAGCAATCAGATGTTCTGTACTACCACATTTAAAGTATTTTCGTACCGAACTATTCTTCCAACAATTATCGTCGGTGTGATTGCCCCCGCAGAAACCATAGGTTTGCCTAAATCCCGCACTTGACCCTCCACGCTGGGTACCTCTCTTGGGCCCTTATCCTACCTGACCTCTCCCAAATTTGCCCTGGTTTGGGGTCCATGCGGGTCGTGGGCCATCTGTTCCTCGACCCATTTTAGGGGGTGGCTCGTTTCTTGAGCTTTGCCCCACCGCAAGGTTGCTTGAGCTAGTTTGCCTCCTTTTCTGATCATGGAAGGCTTTTACTTGTCCCCTGGCAGTCTCAATTCTCTGAGCCTTTTCTAGTGCTTGGCTAAATATGTTTAACTGAGCAGCTGCTAGTGCCTCTTGAATCTCCACATTTAAACCTTGAATGAAACGACGAATTCGCTTTTGCTCCGTTAGTACCAAATCCGGAGCGAAGCGAGAGAGTTTTGTAAATTGAGTTTCATATTTTGCCACACTGAATGCCCCTTGGCGCAGGCGGATAAAGTCATCCTCACGTCTCTCTTGCACAATGGGAAGTAAATATTTCTCATTAAATTTTCGAGTAAAGTTAACCCATGTCCAGGGGGTTTGTTCCCGCTCCCACTTAGTTTTGATTACATTCCACCAAGCTCGGGCAGCCCTCTCAAATTGAAATACAGCAAAAGATATCTGCCACTCCTCTAAATAGCTAAGCGCGGCAAATATATCCAACATACGGTCTAACCAACCCTGCGCTAAGTCAGGGTTGGATCCACCTATAAATTTCAAAGATGCAAACTTTTGAAACCGTTCTAAAGCACGGTCCTCTCCCTCCTGATTACCCACATTATTTCTAGGGTTTCCGGTATTACCTCCCTGGCCATGAGCCTGTTGGTTAACCATTCGTTCTAGCAGGTCAGTCATTCGCTGGATGGCTGTAGCTACCTGATCTGACTCGTTCTCATTTTCTCCTTTGGGGCCTCGTCCTTGCCCTCTACCTCTATCTCGACCATCGGAGTCCATTTAGGTTCAAAAGTCTATAAATCGAAACATAACGTGTACTTATTATCCAAACTATGAACAAAATAAAGAACACAAAACATATACACAAAAGACACGCAAAAGATAAGTTCAAAAGATTATACTCAAATATATACATATATTTACAAAATCACACTAAAAGATATACCAGTTATCTGACATCCGGTCGGTACAAAACCCATTATTTACATGAGCACCCAACTCCAAAAATGTAGTCAACCACCAGATAACAAAAGAAACCAAACATACTGGTTATAACAAAAACAAACATGTTAGATAGTCAAAAGGAAATCCCAACAACGGCCCTACGCGTCTCCCCTAGGGCCCCAATTCCCAATGGAACCTAAAGTATCAATCTCGTCTATCAGCTCTGGGCCGGTAGGTCGTGGTGGTGCCTTTGCGGCCATATCTAACAGGACTTCACAGTCCAGCATGATACCTCGAGTCCTCTCCCTCAGCTGCCCCTTCATAGTAAAGAGGTGCTGGTGTGTCTCCTCAAGTTGACGACCAAGGGTATGCGTCTGCTTCTCCTCAGCTCGTAACCCCATCTTGAGGTCACGCAGGCGCATGGCCTGTGCATGGCTCATCCCTTTGGCCTCATCCAACTGTGCCCTCAAAGTGTCGACCGTCCTGCCTAGGTGACGACGCTCGTCATCTATAGCCAATACCGCATCGTCTGGGTATCCATACGTATGTCGACACTCACACGATCGACTCCTCGGGCCGAAGGAGGAATATATTCTATAGGGTTCTCCGACCCTCCCCTTGTATCTGAGTACTCGTCGGTGTATCACCCGGTTTACCGAACCCCCTGCACTTGGAGGTCTCGACCCTGGTCCAGATCCCATGTCGTTGGGTCCCGCACCACTAGAACTACCCGAATCCATACCTACAAAATATTAAGTCATCAATTCACCAGCATTTCAGCTTAAAATATACCATTCATATTAAATAGGAATATGTAATGCCTATCACGTATGTCCTACTTGCCCAAATCCTCTAACCTAGGTGCTCTGATACCACCTGTGACACCCCCACTTCTCCCAAGGGCGAATCCGAGGGTATCGGCGGGACGCCTGCCTAGCTCGCGTCAGGATTTAAAAACACAAAGCAATAAACTAGATAAACCAAAAGTGTACTATTCACAATATATACAACCCCAAAAGAATTCTATTTACTTCCTCAAAAGGAGTTATCCAAACTACTACATTATCCTATGCTAGTATACAAAAGTAGAAAGTAGACCCAAAGAGAGATCCTTATACAGATCACCAAAATAAGAAGAAGCATCTTAGTTGTTCGGCTATTACAAACCAAGCCTAACTATTCTAGTGATAGTGTCAAAAGTTTCCCCGCATCGGCCCCTATTAAGGAAAACAAAGGAAAAGGGGTAAACTATATGCTTAGTAAGTAAACATGGGTAAAAACGTAAATTTCATATTAAGACGAACAAGTACGTCACAAGGATGTCAAATCACAAGTATAAAAGTAACAACACAGTTAAGGATATAGGTTGGCTCTAAAGCCAAGTCGTTTGCCATGTGTGACTTCCTGCCGACACTCCGTCGACCACATAAAAGGGTCTGTAGAACTCCACTTGTACTTCTACCGTACACCTTATCACCCTCACTGGCCAGTCACCTCACAAAATGGCTCGAACAAACGAAACGAAATTGAACTTGATTCACAAGTTCGGTTCACAAACTTGGTTCAGAAACTTGGTTCACAGAACCACAAACTTGGTGACTTAAGACTAGGTTGGACTGGTTTCGACCAAACCCATGCCGGCTCGAATAGTCCGTCTAGGTCTTGAGATCGGACCCCACAAAAGTCACCCCGAACTACAAGTTCAAGGGGTTCAACACCAAAATAATTCATATATACACATCTCATAAAAGCACAGATGCAAATTAGGGTTTAGGTCGAGTGTGATCAAGTACACTCTCGCCTAAGTACCCTCTCATCCACACCAAAGCACATAAGCAAGTTGTAACGCCCCCACTTCTTCCTAAGGCGAACCAAAAGGTATACGCGGGACGCCTGCCCAGGTCTCGCCAGGACTCAAGCAATTTCTATTCAAGTTTATAGCGGTACTAGAAGTCAACAACCAAAACATATACATACAAATAGTGCGGAAACATTCAAACTTAATGGTCGATAACAATCACCCAATCCTTACATCGGGTTTCCATAATACAGCCCAAAAATATACAATATCCAAAAGTCTAGATAAAAGAGTTGGACCCCTATTACATGAGTACACAAAACAGAAATTCCTCCGAATCTCATTCCAAACCCAAACCTGTTAAAGAAAATAAATCTACAGGGTGAGTAAAATGCTCGTGAGGCCAAGAACACACATGCAAGCACATTGTTCAAGTAACAATCCAAATTCAACAAATAAAGCAACAATATTGCAATAAATAACAATTCGAGCGGAAAGTAAACAGAAACAATTCAAGGATATCGGAACTCTCAAGAGTTAATTTCCACTTGCTTTGCCAATGCCATTCGTATACCTTGCCGCGAGGACACTCCGTCAACCGGGTCGGTATTTCCATTCCGTAGATCACCACTTACTTCCCTCCGTCCATCGTGCACCTCCCGGGCCCGCAAGACATTTATAAGGCAATACTCCTCGAGTATGCCAAGCAAGACCTTTCATTAGGTCGAGCTTCATTATCTCATGGCTCGTCAAGGTTCCCGACCAAGCTCATGTCGGCTCGAACCCAAGGTCGGCCTATGAGTTTGGGCGTCCCCATTTACAATTGAGAGTCGAGAAGATTCACTCCAATGACGTATGCAGTCATAGCATACCATTATATTTCATTCAATCATCCAATCATCTCATTTCATTCAATTAAATCATTCATAATTCCATTTGGTACATTTGAATCATGAGTCATTCATTTCAAATAAGAACGAGTGCGGTAAAGTACACACTCGCCTTCATTTTCAAAATCTCCAAACAACTATAACAATTAAGCGTGTATCAAGTATTCATAAACTTGACACTCACCAATATAAGTAATGAGGAAGAAATGTCCCTCGGAGCTTTAGGCGTTCACTGTGGGATTCTCTTGAAGGTCCTCTTGTGTGCTTGAGCAATTAACAATAGACTATCATTTACAAATCCTTACTATTAAAGAAGATCGTACCATAGTACAATCTTAGAAAGTATCGTGAAACGAGCCTTATTTATCTTAAATCAAGACTCTCAAATGGGGCTTCACAGTACAAGAGAGATTTAGTTTCCATCTTGGAAATCAAGTATAAAACGTTCAAGTAATATCGAAGGAATAAGGAATACTCGAAAAACTCCATTTCCTTGATATTTGGAAAATTTCAGTTTTGGTACGATACATTAGAAAAATCGTATCTCACACTTTACAAGTTCAAAATTGGAAAACTTGGTACCGTTAGAAACCTCTTCCAATGTACTAAAAGTTCATAGAATACACTTTCCCATAATTCCAGACGGAAAGAATTCAAAAATTGGCTCAAAATTACTGTTTTGAACATGAAGACAGCTTTTGGGGTTGGTTTTTGACTAACTTTGGAAATTCAGTAAAATTCACTCAATTTGAACTAGCCTTTGAAATTTAGAACGCTATTAGAGTTGTAATCCAAGTTTAAAACAAAACAACCAAAATGAGAATTGAAGTTTCGACCACCAAGATATGGTAGCTCAAAATTACCCAAATTTCCTTGTTAAACAAGGGTTTTCCAAAATCAAGTCACAAATTTTGGAAGTTTAGTTGGGAAATGAAACGGCCTCGGAATAACACCAAAATTAGCAATATAATACTACCATATAAGGGTTGTTCCTCTACCAAATTTCATGGAGAAATAAGCACAGAAAGTGAGTTAACAAAACCATTGAAATCACAAGAAATTCTAAGGCTAATCTGCCTTTGAACTTCCGTTTTGCCGTTTCCAAACATTTGGTCAAGGAACATCTCCAACATGGTTCATTCTTGTAGGAAATGTCCAAAATATATTCAAGGTACATTCGATAGATGATTTACAATAATAAACTTTGGATAACAAGTCCCAAACCGTAGTTAGTTTCAAATCTGTCCAAAACACTGTTTTTGTTCACAAAATTAGTTTTGAATTTCGATCATAAATCAATGAATTTAAATCGGAATTGAGAGTGGTTGTGGCATTAGAAAATAAACTCATAAGGCTATATTTTCTCAGAAGAAACCATTTTCAAAATCTGTCCATAAACCACTCATTTGTGAGCATCAATTTGCAACTCATGTGTTGCCTTCCAGGAAGCAACGAAACAGGACAGTGGATTTCAAATGAATTTATACCATTCGTTTTGGTATTTTGGTATAAAATACACGTTCTAACGGTATTTTGGTATAAAATACCAAGACAGCTTTCTAACGGTCTAGATATTCTCAAGTAGAACCAGAACGTGTATTTTATACCGTTAGAAAGCTGAGAATATCTAGTTTCCAGTTCCGTAAACGGCGCTCGATTCCGATATCGGAGTAAAAAGATGTAGCCGAAAAAAATACACTGTCTGGGTGAATACGGGATAAATTTCCAAATTGCTAAGCTGTCGTAAATCCAACATTTGGGTGACCAAATCAAGTTATTTTTCAATGAAACTTTTTACACAACTAATATAACATGTGAACAACATAATCAAGCCATTAGAACCTCAAAATTTTGCACAAAAGTGGTCGGACAAGGCAGGGGTAAAATGGTCACTTCTGCTCCAAGCACCTCCTTTGATTTTCTACCAATAATACAACATTAATCCACTAATATAAGCACTAAACCACCATTAATTTCATCGTCAATCATCAAATCAGTCTTTCCATCAAAGTGGGAGTTCATAGAGCCCACTCACCAATTTTACAACAATTTAAAGCTACCCATGAGAATCCAAGAGCTCATGAGTATAATCTAACTTTTATAAATCAAGAATTAAAAGATTGATCGTTCATTACCTCTTTGGATGACTCAAACAGAAATTTTTAGTCCAAATAAGCTCAAGAAAACCATGGAGTTGAGGTTCTTTTTCTAGCTTGAGTTGCTCTCCAAGTGTTTAGCAAAGTGTAGTTAAAATTTGGGGTAATTTGGTGGAAATTTGAAGTAGTTTGGTGCAAGATGGAGTGAAAAGATGAAGAAGCTTTTTGGTCTTCTTCTTTCCCTTGCAGTTCAGTTGTGTTGAGGTGAGAAATAGAGAGTGTTTGCTGATGGTGAGGCTTCCGTGAGAAGCTTAGCAATTGTGGGTTTCAAATGTACAAAAGTCAACTCTCCAATAGTGCGCGTACGCGCGTTTTGTGCTCGATTTCTCTTAAATTTGTTATACTAGTGCACTAAACCTATAATGCACTTACATTCATACCATCATTATTCACTCTTAATAGTCCCAAAATAAACGTCTAAAGTCCTTCAATTAATCGTGCGCGTAAAAATGTGTATTTCCAATTTAAGCGTGATAACGCGAAATCTCTAAGAAATTCTTATAACGATAATATCACTAACTAATATTTGAGCACTTAAATATAAAATACCTAATTTAGGACTAATGTACATGTCTCCAATTTTTTCCAAACTCATTGTATCATCGATTCAATTATTTACTCCAATCGCGTATTCACTATTTTCACTTAACGAGTCTTCAGAAATTAAATTTTGAAACGAGTCACTTTAAAAATATAACTAAGCCATAGATCCCTTTAATTAGGTCTAAAAAGGTTAAAAAATAATATTTGGGGCAATTGGCCAAATAAATAATTAAATGAGCTAGAATTTGGAGTTGAAAATAGGTAAATTTTTGTGAATCTTTACATGAGTCGAGTATTAATTCCTCAATGAACCTTTCTTAATCTACCATTGATCATTCTTAATTCTCTAATATTAATACACTCCCGATTCAAGTATAGCCTCGAAAGGCGTGCACTCGTTGTTCCGAACTAAACGAATTTTTTTTTGAAAAGTAAATTTCCAACAAAACGCTTTAAAAATATAAAAGAGGCGTAATCCATATAAATGGATTTTAAATGGTCGAAATAAATAATTCAGAGAAAATGAATAAATAAATATTTAAGTAAACTTGTAATATTCGATAAATAAGAAAATTTTCGGGTCCTCACATCCTCCCCTACTTAAAAGGAATTTCGTCCCCGAAATTCACACTTAAGACAATATCATTCTCTTAAAGGTTAAGCCTGTCAGGCCAATCACTAACTTACGTTTTCCAACTTATACTTCACAATTTCTGTTCATTCAACTAGTAATCAAAAATTAATTTAAATTTATATATATATATATATATTTTTTTTTCAATAGGCATTTTAACTTCCGAGTCATAGGGCAATTTAATCGGTCTCATGTTTACCACACATAGGTAATGTCCTCACTTCTTTAATGCCATTATTACAGCCACTAACTCCAAATCATGAGTTGGTTACTTTCTCTCGTGATGTCTTAACTTTCCAGAGGCATACAAAATCACCTCATGATGTATCAGTGGTATACATTCTAAACCTGTGACGGCCCCACCTCCCCCTGAGGCGAACCAGAGGGTTCGGCGGGTCGCCTGCCCAGCTCTCGCCGGGACTCAGTCGTTCACTACAATTCTCAAATGAATTACAATATAAATCTCAAATATACATCACATGGTCCACAAACATACATCCAAGTCTCCAATAATTACATGTCATAAGCGAAGCGGAAACGATTCTCAACTATATATAAATGATTCCAAATCCAAATTATACAAGAGATATGCCATCCAGTCACGTGAACAAGTACTACAAGTCCTTCCTTCGCCACGAGCCCTGTGGAGGGGAATAAAATAGTTTTGGGGTGAGCTAGAAGCTCAGCGAGTAACCAGTAAAATCAGAAATCAAATATATTTCACCATATTGCATTTCGATCCTTTCGATGATGTCATGATTCAAAGAACAAATGTCCGTTTATTGCTCTCGTGAGCCAGTGAAATCATAGTACTTGAACACCCAACGCTCAAATCGATCATTTAACATTAGCATTAACATTAAGAGGGAGCCCCTTTTTGAGCTCCGGAGCCATTTGCTCCAAGTAAACAGAGGTGGAGACGTTGGTGTCCAGCACAAGACTCCCCAAGAACTCATTGAAGCCAAAATCATATCATGAATTCACATGCAAGCACGCATGAGATGCAATCGAGTAAATAATGCAAGAAACATTTCATAAGAAGCTTTAACAATAGTTTGGGGTCACTCACCTCCATGGCTAAGAAATCATCCATCATATAATATTGCCTTGCTCAAATCCCAGTCTTAGATCACAAACTCAATGCAATCAAACCCTTTAAAACTTCGGACAGCACTTCCCCTAAATTTGCTTACTTTCCCAGCCATCATGGCTTCATTATTTCTTCAGCCAGTCCCAAAGGTACACACACAACAACAAGTTCATCCAATAGCCATTCAGCAAGCTCCAAGTAGTACAAAGACAAGTCAAGCTAGGAAAAAGTCCGGAAATGAAAGTTAAGCTCAAAACCAGAAAAACAGTTTTGACGTCATTTTGCGGTAATGGTACCAAAGGCGCTACGATTGTCAGATGAAGGTTCAAGACCCACCGTTTCAAAGCTAAGAGATAGGGTTACAATATTACAGAAGGTCACTCAACCCAGTTTCGAGTGTAACCAGGTCAAAAATGCAAGAAACTACACCAGAACCGGAAAAACAGATTCACAGATCGCATTCTAGCGGAAACATCATAAATCCGGCTATCCATGTCCAAATCCAGAAATTCCAAAACCAGCTGAAAGCTAAGAAACAGGGCTAAATTTCATCAGAAGACCTGAACAACCAATTCTGAAGCATTCCCAACCGAAATAACCAATTACAGACGCAACTATCAAATTCGGATAGAAACAGGGCAGCAGGGGTAATTCGGTCTTTTCACAAGCTACGTTGCTCCGATTGACCTGAAATTTTGTAGGCATCTCTGAAATATCATTTCCTAAAATTTTCATGTTTTAACCCAAGGCCAAATCATGTATTTTCAGGATCAAAAATGGAAAACTACACGAAAATAGAATTCTGGGCGCGAAACAGGTTTCATGGACAGTCAATGGTATTTCGGTCATTTCACATGCTACAGTGGTCCGATCAAGATACAATTTTGCAGGCAGCTAGCTTATACCCTTGGATACAACTTTCATGTTTTGGGCAAAATCTAATTCTGTAAGGATCATGGTGAAAAGACACGATCAGATTGGGTGAAAAGACAACCCTGTTCACTGAACTCCTACCTAGACCAGTCTGGGTATTTCTGTCTTATCTCAGGCTACCGAGCTCGGATTGGGCTGAACATTTACAGGCAACTAGAAAACATCATTCTCTACAACTTTCATGTTTTGTGCTAAGGCCAATTCGGCCTCTAACTAGGTGCTACAGGGCCGAGCAGAATTGGAAACAAAATGAAACCCTAATCTGAAATTCATGCATTCAAGTGTTAATCCTCCATAAAATCACATCTTTAACCAATACAAACCATTAATTTGACATCATCAAGACCAAAGAAGGAATCCATTAGCTACTCACCTTGGAACCTCAAGAAAGGAAGCAACTTAGCACCACTTTCTTCCAAACCACTTCACAACCAACCTCACAACCACTAAACTAAGGGTTTTTATGGAGAAATTGGAAGTTTAAACGGTTGATTTGCTAGATCCAAGCAAGAAATTGAAGAAACAAGTTGAGAGCTTTCTTTCCATTGCTTGTAGAGAGAGAGAGTCGGCCAAGCAAGGTAAAATGAAGAAAATTAGGTCAAAATTAGCTTTAAGAAGATATAAATATCTTGGTCAAAAGTCCAAGGATGAATTGGATGGTGACACTTGTCACCTTTTGGTTTAAATCTTATCTTTTGTCTCACCAATGATAATCCATATAAGTAACATCTAATTATCTCTTAGCACCTTGTAAAATAATATCATTTAATACAAAACTCCAACAAGTTATCAAAAATATATTGCATTTACCGCACTAGCGGGTCCCACGTTCAAAACGCACTTCAAAATTAACTTGGACTAACTTGTACTAGAAAAATGATTGGAAAACTATATTCCCTTACAATAAATGTATAGGAAATTAATATATTGAATAAAGGTACAAAATTATAGACAAGGAAACAAAATAATGTCTTGAAAATATAGAAAATTTTTCGGGTTTTCACACTCAATCTTTCGGGGCGTCACAAACTCCCCTCCTTAAAAGAATGTCGTCCTCGACATTCCATCTTGTACTAATTAAGTCAAAACATCCCGCAAGAATCACTAATATTTCAAACCAAACCCACAGTCCGGCATCCTAAACTTCAAGTCTAGGATACACTACCGAGATCTGAAGCCTAAGCTCTGATACCAACTGTGACGGTCCCACCTCCCCCTGAGGCGAACCAGAGGGTTCGGCGGGTCGCCTGCCCAACTCTCGCCGGGACTCAGTCGTTCACTACAATTCTCAAATGAATTACAATATAAATCTCAAATATACATCACATGGTCCACAAACATACATCCAAGTCTCCAATAATTACATGTCATAAGCGAAGCGGAAACGATTCTCAACTATACATAAATGATTCCAAATCCAAATTATACAAGAGATATGCCATCCAGTCACGTGAACAAGTACTACAAGTCCTTCCTTCGCCACGAGTGTAGACACCAAATTTTGGTGTATTTTCATTTACTATTTATTTTTTTAGTTTGTGCTTGTTTTATTCACTTTTTAGTTTTTTTAGTTTTTTATGTTGTTATTGTTTTTAAGTTTTTAGCATAGAATTTCTCGAAAAGAAAAGCATTCAAAAAAAAAAATATGTTTTAATTGTTTTGATTTAAATTCAATGTTTTCTTGGAAAAAATGAAAAAAAATGAAAATTGAAAATGAAAAAAGGGAAGAAAAGAAAAATGATAAAAATTGCAACTTTGCTGTTTATTATTTCTAGTTTATTTATTTATTTTTATCTGATGTTAATCAAATTGTTGGTTTTTACTTAATTTTATTATCATTTTTGCTAAATTATTTAAAAAAAGAGAAGAAAAAAAAAAGAAAAAAAAAAGGAAAAATTGTTGCCGCAGCATGAAAGCTGCGGACTTGCGCCGTTTGCAAAGAAACCTGGGGCGGCTCCTGAAGCTGCAAATACAGAAGGATTGCTGGGGTTTTAGGGTTGAAGGGCTCTCATATAAATAGCAAAAGAAAATGGCAGCCGCAGGGAGGGAGAGTTTTGGAGGGGAGAGAGTTTGAAACGGCAAGAGAAGGAAAAAGGAGGCGCGGCTGAGAGAGTTGTACGGGAAGAAATAGGACCGGAAAACTGGGTAGCTGGCGTGGAGTTTTGGTAGGGAAGCTGAGGGAAGAAGAAGGAGGAGGAGAATTCACGGGAGAAAGGGGAAAGAAACCAGAAAAATGGGGGAAGTTCTCGGATGAGCAGAAAGAAAATCAGCGGCGGAAAAATCTGAGAAAAGAAAAGAAAAGAAAGACCAGAAGGAGGGGATAGAGAGGTTCTTGGTGAGCAACTAAGAGAGCGAGGGAGAGCTGCAGTTGCGGCCGAGAGTAAAAGAAATCAAAAGAGGCCAACGGAGGGAGGCCTTGAACCAATAGCAAAACAACGGATGGAGAGCTGGAAGTAGCCATCGCTTGCCAAGACCCACCGCCATCGCCATCGAAATTTTGAGAAAAACACTGTAATGGATTCTTCCTCCCTCTTATCCTTAACATTTGCTAGCAAAAGGATGAAAATCAGAGTTATTAACTTGCTTGTCTTCTCTGATGATTGCTTATGGGGAGAATCCAGTTGGTTTTCTGCTATTTCCTTACGTTTTGCTTGCATTCTACAAGACAAAGATGCTTCCTTTTCGTTGTTTACCTGTGTTTTGGGTGCAGTTTTTGCTTGATAAATTTGTCTCTTGGGATTAGATGACGTTGGGGGTGGGATTTTGTGTGCACAAGTCGGCTGCAGTGAGCTTGAAGCTTTCGGCTCATGGCAGCTGCAGCCATTTCATTGTGGTTAGGTTGTAATTTCGCATTTATGCTGTTTTCATTCCCCTTGATTCCTGTTTACTCTTTATACAATGATCTGTTCCTTTCCTTGCAAACTTGGGTAACCTGTTTGAGTTTCCTTTCGGTGGCTATGCTGAGATTTGAGGATTATATGAAACAAAATGATGGGTTTGGTTGGAAAGTCCTCAGAGGAAAATCTGCTATAGCTTTGCCCATTGCGATTAGGCTGCATTTTACTTCCTTTTGTTTGCTGTTTTCTTTTGTAAGTTGGATTATCATGATTATGGTTATTCAGTTTAGATAATGTTCCATCGTAGTGTTATGAAAATGAAGTTTTGACTGAACTTGCTCATGGAATCTGTGGACCTTTTGTTGGGCCAAGGTTACAAATGCAAAAGCTGCAATAAGCATGAAATTTTCAGCTCATTGTAGCAATATATGCGGACAGTTGTTTGCTCCTTTTGTTTGATTGAACTTGTGGTTTGATTAACATGTTCCCTCGTTTTGTTATCTGACTGTTAGGTTATAAATATTATCTAGCAATTAGTTTGAACATGAAGGGAATATTAACTAGACAATTAGTATCCATTTCTTGGTTGGAAAATGAACTCCAGGTTATCAAATCATGTTTCATGACATCCTGTCCAGATTTTGTTTTCTTGTGGCATCGATTGCTGTTATGTTTCTTGCTTGTTTGATCATTGAAGTTATGGGCTTTGTTGTTTAGTTTCATGCCATGATTTTGATCAAAGAATTGGTTTTCAAGGCAAATCTGCATTCGGATGTGTATTTTTGGCTGCTGAATGTTTAAGGGAGTTGTTGCAGACGCCTGTTTTCTCTTCGTAGATTGCATGAGCTGCATAAAATTTTAGGAGCTTGCATTGTTTCTTTCTATGTTTGTTGATTGTTTGAGTTGTAGTATTGTTGTGGTTTTTGCCTTAATCCAAAGCTTTTGATGCTTGGTTGAAAAATCCTGCTGCATGAATTTGGGTTGCCGAAAGCTTTCAGCAGAAATTTCTGCTGCAAAATGTTGTTTATCAGGTTGTTTTTCACGTAGCTTGCATGAAGATTGCATGATATAACTTTCAGAAATTGCCTCTTTAACCCCCCAAGTCCCCTCTTGACTCACTATGGCCCAAGTAATTGGAATACTTAATCAATTTAATCCCTCAAGCTTCTCCATGTTCCACAAAAGCCCAAGCATGTTCTAGTTTTCTTGCAAATAGGTCCTAGAATAATTGCATTTTAACCATTGCTTGTCCTTTTCGTTACTTATGGACCCGTGAACTTCCCAAAATGTGTTAATTGAGCTTTGAATGATTAGTCAATTTTGCAATTGGGGCCTTGATAGTTTTTCCATCTTAAAAGTTTGACCAATAGTTTTTACTTTCTTGGAAATTATGCATTATTTGATTGCATTTACGTTGCAATTAGGAAGGCTTTGGTGATTTTGTTTATATTTTACTTTTAAACTGGTGCCTTGACCCCTTTATTGTTTTGAAGCCATTTTTCCTTCATTTGCTTATCATTGCAAGGGAGGTACACTCTATCCCTCATTTGCACTTTATTTGACCCTGCGTGTTCCTACGTGTTATGTGAATATGCATGTCTACTTGTTTTACTAGTTTTTCCTTAATTTCTTTTATTTATGTCATTTACTTTCATTTTTTTTTATTTATTTAAGTTATGCTTTATGGGGTATGTGTACACCTCTTGGCTTGTAATAGTTAAGGATTTAATTATTTTATTCCTTTTTCCCCTTTTTAGATGGTAGTCTCCATAATGTAATAGATAGGGCTTGGAGGAGCATCCAATGAAGACCTATCGAAGACGTGTGCCTAGCTAGCAAATGTAATAGTTAGGGCTTTAATTGTCTTATGCGTCTTGCATGCTTAGTTGCTACGTGTTAATTTGCTTTGTTAGGGCCTTGCATCTAGTCGAGCATGCTAAATATTATGTGCTATGTGTTTACGAGTGTTTGGCATGTCTACTCGCTTTCCATGGCCATGAATGTGATGGATGAATGTACGTTTCCACTAGTCCAACGCTAGTCGGAATTCATAGAATGGGCTAGTCCAACGCTAGACCCTTAGGGATTTCCCCTCGTTAGTACATGTTTGCATGTTTCACTCCATTTCATGCATTTTTCTTAGTTTTATTATTTTGCATGCCCCTCGAACCCCTTTTCCCTCCATTTTAGGATTTTTGCATTTCATGCTAGTTAGGGTTCATTTGCCTGAAGAGTCCCCTTAAATATGGGATATAGACGAGTGTGGCTTTTTCTAAGCCTTAGCACGCTTGTATTCCCTCTATAAAAGGGTAAATTGAGTCACGATTTAGGTCTCCCCGTCCCAATATGCATGCATTCCCTAGGCTCATGCATTCTAAATCCACTCTATCATTTTTTTCACTTTTGTCCCATTTTGCACACGTGTACCTTTATGTTTCTTCACTTGCACACGAACACTTTATCATCACTTGCACACATGCACTTCATATTATCATTTCACATACCGTACCTCGCCCACTCACTTGCACATTTTCATTTACATATTTATTGTTTTTTATTACTTTTTCAAACTCATGTCCTCACATTGCATACATGCATTCCATTCATTCGCATCCCACTCGCATTATTCGTGACCTCTTCAAAAGATCGTTATTGGGCTTCACAATTAATGTGATTGGCACCACTCAACCTTCGAAGAGAAATTTCCCCCAATACCCCTAGGTCTAGGGTTTGCATTCATGTAGTGCATCCAAATGTAATAAATTCTTTGGTTAAAATAAGAAAAACTTTGATTAAATCACGCAACTAGCCTTGGCTAGGTCGAAGGGGTGCCTTGGATTTTTATCCTTGCCTTCCCCTTCGTCAAATGTGACTCCCGAACCTTTTTCGTTGGTTTACGTGGACTACGAGTCGTTTAAAAGGGGTTTCTTACTACTCTTTCCCATTTTTCTTTAAAAAATTCATTTTTAGGTGACTTGGTACACCTTAACTCATTACCAAGTGACGACTCCGTATTTTTCAAAAAACCCTTTTTTTTAAACTATAATTTTGGGTCAAATCGTCGCATTCTCAAACCCCCATTTAGACCCACTTTTCTTTTAAATCAAAATTCATTTTTTAATCACAAAAATACATTCATTTTAAACCATTTTATTTATTTTATCAAAAAATGGGGCGCGACAGTTGGCGACTCCACTGGGGACATTCGAGAGTCCGAGCAAATTTGATTTAATCAATCTTTTTCTTCTTTTAATCTTTTCATATATCACATTTGGGTGTTTTAGGGTTGCATTTTTTCTTTTTTAGGATTTTGCATCGCTCGCGTCTCAAATTACTCCCTCGCTCACGAATGTATGATTGATTGATTGGATGTATGTTTATCTCGCGTTTGCATTGCATTTGGGGGGGTGTCACCTTTAGAGCCTCGCGTGGTTCTCAACCCCTTCCCTCAAAATAGGGAGCACTTCATACGTGCACGTTTACTTATTGTTATCCCATTTTATTTTATTTTTCGTGGGCGCTATCCCACACCGCCTTGTAGGATTAGGATCGATTGCCTTGGGTAGGCAGCTGGTGTGCACTGCGCCCATAGCGCTACCTAAGGGATCACTCAAGCCACCGATCGAAGGCCTTGGGAGTGATGACCCTTTGCCTTTAGGTCTGAAGGCTTGGGAGCCGAAGCCTTATCGAGTCTAGTTGCATTAGTGAACCCCAGCCTCATGCATCCATGTTAGACTTGCCTAGGGTAGAGTCGACCTTACCCTATTAAGCACATTAGGCACGAGGGAAGGGGCTCCACCCCTTTTATTTGCTTTTATTGTATTTCTTTTATTGCTCCCAATGTGTTATGTGTACTATCAATTGCACTAACCATTCTTTTGTTTTCCTGACTTACATTCATGTGCCTTAGCAATAAGAGGCCCCTTGGGCACTCTTTTAGTGACTTACCCACTAGATAACTCACATGTTTAAATTTCAGTCATTACACTTAATTTTCAGTAAATACATTTTTCATTTTTAGACCTTTTTCCCCGATGTATTATTTATGTCCTTTAGGCCATATTTGTGACATATTTACATCGCTTTAATAAATGGCATCATGCATCCACCTTAGAAGGGAATGCCACATAGGGAATCCTGTTTTAGAAATCAGCCACCCCATGTCTCGGATATATAATCCAATGAGACTTGCACGTTTACATTTTGTACCATCCAAAGGGGTAGTGCACAAGGTAAGGTAGGATCCGATCATTTTCATAGGGTGATCTTTGGAATATGAGCATCTAATAATCACTTTTTGGCCATTTTATCAAAAATTGGTAAAAATCCCTGGCGTGAAGGACATTAATTTGAAGAAATTCACAAATGATTCCTCCAATTGAAACGATAAATAAATTGAGGCCAAATCGTGATTTTAGAAGGCTCATAGACTATTTTTTTGAAACTACCAATGGCCGAACGATTCAGTCGATCCGTTTTGTCAATTAATTTTGAATGAACCATCATTTTACCAATTTACCCTTTTTAGGGTCGTTTGGTCAATTTTTGAATAAATCAATTTCATTCATTTCGTTTGACCAATTTACCCTTCTAGGGTCATTTGGTCGATTTTGGAATAAATCAAATTCATTAATTCATTTGACCAATTTACCCTTTTTAGGGTCATCTGGTCGATTTTTGAATAAATCTTCATTTCATTTCATTTCATTTGGCCAATTCACCCATTTTTAGGGCAATCTAGTCGATTTTCTGAATAAATCACCAATTTTTCCATTCTTAGGGCGATCTTATCGATTTCGAGTAAATCATTAATTTCGTCCGATTCGTTTGACCAGTTTACCCTTTTAGGGCGATCCGGTCAATTTTGAATAAATTCTCGATTTCGTTCAATTCATTTGACCAAATTCTTTTTTTTTTTTTTTTAGGATAATCCGGTCAATTTTGAGTAAGTTTTTAAATTTCACTCAATTCATTTGACCCGTTTCCCTTTTTAGGGTAATCCGGTCGATTTTAAATAAATGGTCAATTTCATTTGACCAATTAAGGTCTCGATGTTGAAATTCAAATATGGAAACTTAGTCGATTTTGAGAAAACCATCCTTTGCATTTGATCAGTTGGAGTTTTGACCCGTGCTTCACTGAGAAATTTGTCAACGAATTCCAATCTCTTCGATAGGAAGTTCGTCAAAGTCAAACCTGTGCGTTTTTGCAAATTCTTGTATCAATCAAAAGTGATCAATCCCTTCGGACGAGGTCCTCGTTTTGACAAGTGTCTCTCGTCACTCCAATTGACCAAATTTTTCAAAAATTATTTTCACTCAATGAGTTGATCAGATCCATCAGATATGGTATAGTGCCTACCTCAGAGGATTGCATTTTCATGCTAGGCCTACCCTTGGCACAAAAAGGGCTCCCCCGTAGGACATGCATCCGATTTTTTTTAGATATTTACTAACTCTTGTCTTTTTCTTTTCCTTTTCTTTATTTTCTTGGAATAACTAAGCGAGGGTTAAATCTAAAGGCAATTTTTCAAAAATTTTCAGGTAATATTTAAACATAGCTTCTCGTCGAAGCCCCATCATAACACGATCCCGTAGTCAAGTCCAAAGGAATCGTGTAAACATGAGTTCACAACCAGAACAGTCAGATAGGTCTGCTACTACCGCTCAACCCGAGACTGCAAGTTTGGGGATTCAGTTGACTGAGATGCTTACCAAGTTTGGAGAGATGGCGTCTGAGATGGCCGCCCAAGGGAAGTTGAATGATGAGCTAATTAGCAGCGGAATTCAACCCGAACCTGTACCCGCCAGACAGCCTGAACAAGAGCCATTTGTCCTACCTTCGGCCCATGCCACTGTTACTCCATCATTTCCTATTGCACTCGAAGAAACTTTCACCTATCCCACCACAAATTTGCCATACACTTACCCTCCTCATCCTTCATCTTTTCTTACTCACATGCGAGGTCCACAACCCCAAATCACTTCAAATATACCACCTGAGCCACATACCTTTTATTACCCTGCTGCTGAGCCATTCCTGCCGGACCATACTTTTCAAACCAAGCCAGAAATGGGGGAATCTTCCGCTCCCGTTGATCTGAAGTTGCTTAAGCGCCTTGATCGTTTTGATGAATTTATAAGGAAGAGTCAGGGGCTGAACAAGCAAGGAGTCCTGGATTACGATGAGCTTTGCCTTTTCCCGAATGTGCAGTTGCCTGAGGGGTTCAAAACTCCGAAGTTTAACAAGTATGATGGGACGGGCAATCCCAAGACACACCTCCGACTGTTCGCCAACAAGTTGGGTAGGCCAACAGATGATGAAAATCTGCCTTTGAGGCTATTCCCAGAAAGTCTGGAGGGGGATGCACTCGACTGGTATTCCAAGCTGAAACCTGAAGAAGCAAAGACCTGGCTGGACCTGTCCAATGCGTTTGTAAAGCAGTACGAGTATAATTGCGAGTTGGCTCCAACACGAACCACGTTGGAAGGGACAAAGAGGAAGCCATCTGAAGATCACAAGACTTATGCCAAGAGGTGGAGGAAAATAGCTGCAAAAGTCGAGCCACCGATGACTGAGGACGAAATCATACGCACTTTCATTAAGGCACATGATCCTCCATATTTCGAAGAAATTTTTCGCATGACTGGATGCTCGTTCGCTGCTATTGTTAATAAACTTGAGGAGTACGATGACTTCGTGAAAGCTGGGAAGATTGTTAATGTCTCTACCCTCAAGTCACAGTTGGATGCTTTGCAAGGTCAGGGGACTAGTGGGAAGAACCCACAATTCCAAAAGAAAGAGGGGGAAACTACCTTCACCTGGAGTCAAAACCCTGTCCCAAGACCCAGACTTCAACAATACCCTACCTACTCAAACCCTTACCCCTACTACTCAAATCCTCGTCCTGTTTACCACACCAATATCACCCATCCTCGACCTCGCCCAAATTATGCTAACCCGCCTACAACTCCTTTCCAAATATTTCAACCAAGCTTTCAACAAGCTCGTCATCGGGCTCCTTACCACCAAAGATTTTTCCTACCAAATAGACCTACCTACAACTATCCCCGACCCACTGAAACCTACAATCAAAGCCGTACCCGAACCTTCGCCAACCTAGGCAGGCCTTTGGACCAATTGTATGAGCAATTGAAAGCTGCCAACAAAATAGGCGTGATTTCCCCTCCAACTTACCTTCATGGCATGCCTGCTGGGTACAATCCACATGCTATTTGTGCCTATCATTCGGGAGTACCCGGTCACTCAACTGCCGATTGCAGGGCACTTAAGCACAAAGTCCAAGACATGATCGAGGCAGGGGAAATAATGCTGGGGAAAAGAGGTGAACCAGGGCCGTGCATAAGTACAAATCCTTTCCCTGAACACAAGGACACCTTCGAGGCATCCACTTCCAATGACGAAATTTGAAAATCCTGAAGGAGCTTTGCATAATTTGAATGGCCGAGTATCTTCCCTCTCGAAGGGAATTTCGGTAAATCTAGGGGCTGTTATTTACTAAGGTTCACGAAAACCATTTCTTGCATATGTGAATAGCTTAATGAAAACATCTTTTGCAACTAAGTTTTTGTCTTGTTTCCGTTTTAATTAGTTTTTCCATCAAATGCATAATTTGTTTTTTCTGTTTATTTGATTATTGTCCCGAATTTTTAATTCTTTTAGATGGCCAAAGATGGAATTATTTGACCATTTGAATATCACTGTTCTGGATTCCGATAATACCATTCATTCAGAAATTTCTTCGTGAAAAATTCCTTTGTTGAAAAGGCCAAAAATTCCTTCGTTTGAAAAGGCCACGAATCCCTTCGTTTGAAAATGCCAAAAATCCCTTCATTGAGAAATTCCTTCATTGAGAAAGTCTTCATTGAGAAATTCCTTCATTGAGAAATCCCTTTATTAAGAATTCGTTCATTGAGGAAGCCTTCATTGAAAAATCTCTTCATTGAGAAAATCCCTTCTTTGCCAAGTTCGAAGCTGATTGATTAAAGCAGCGTCACCGACAATTGATTTTGATGGATGAAAAGCAGCTGAACGCCATGTGCCATGGCCAATGTTATCAAAGTGCGAGGCGTGTGTTCATAACAAAAAAGGTCCGCTTCCGAGCCTTCAAAGAAGGAGGACAAAGAGCTAAAGCGAATTTTGCTAATGCAAGATGAAGTCAAAGACGAATTTGATCTAAACTGGTAAGGACATTTGTCATTCAAAAAGGTGCCACCGAGTGGAGCACTTATCCTTGAAGAGATGGATGGGCAAACGTTCTCTCAACCTATCAAATCAGACATGTGTAAGAAGTCTATATTTTTGATTATGCAAATTTCTTTTGGGAAATCATGCAAGGGACGAGGTAAAAGTCAGGCCATCTTCCTTTCCAATCAAAACATTTCATCCCTAGTTATCCCTTTTGAGCCATCAGAATAGTAATTTTCGTTTGGCAGCCCCTGAGAGTTGCAAACCCCACACTGGGGCCAAGTTATTTTGGAAAAGAGATGATCAAAAGAAAAGAAAACCCTACACTGGGGCAAATTTATTTTGAAAGAGAAAGAAAAAGCAGAAAACCCTACACTGGGGCAAATTTCCCTCAATTTCGTTCGAAATTGAAGATGATTTCAAATGATGTAATTTCAAGTTATTTCACCTCTCATAAGAACAAATTGCGTTCAAGCCTTAACTTTTCTTGAAACACCCCACCTGACCTCATTACAAAAGCCCAAAAGTCCTGGATTTCGTTCTTTGCTGTATCTCTATCAAGAAAATTTGCTAATCAACTGGCAGGTGATGTCCGTAATGTTTTCGCCTAATCTCATAAGGGAAGTACATTCTACTGATGCCAGAAATCTTCAAATCATGTTTCTAAGTCGATCATGGTCGAGATATTTCTTTGTTCTTTAGGTAAAAATCCGAAAGGGCGAAAAAAAAGAAGATGAGGGCAACCTTGGTGAAAACCCGAAAGGGCGCCAAGGCAGGTTTTTGGCAGCAAGCAAGCATGAAAAGGAACAGTTGATGACTTGGTTCATTTGGATTTTCTCCTTATTTTTGTCATACCTCAGCCAACATTGAATTCCAGAACAAAGATGTCCAGAGAATTGAATATGACATTTGTTGGCCAAAACTGTGTCATTTTGTAAAACATTCTTTTGCAAATACATTCTTAGGAAGCTCATTTTTCCAAATTACTTGCATTCATGGCATTTTTGTAGAATTTAAGCACAAATGGTTATGTGTGCATTCTTGTGCATATTTATTCTTTCATGACATGTGAATTTTCTTGCATACTTCATTCTTTATCTTTGAATTTTGGTGAATAACAATCCCCGTGGTTTATTCAAAGCACACTTGGGTTCAGTCATCTCTTGAAAAGGGTTAAGGTTCAACAAAGTCAGTTACGCAGACTTCGCAATATGGCAAAGCACATACCTGATCAGTTTGTAAATCGGAAAAGCCTTAGGGTGAAAAATCCAACTCAATCGACTGCCGCAGCAAAAGTTGATAAAGGCCTTGAAAGACTCATGTTTACACGATTCTCAAAGGAAAACGGATCAAATGATGGTGGCAATTTCTTTGTTTTTTCTCTCTTTTGCAGAAAATTGCATACACAGATGAAAGTAAGCACACCTCGCACTGGAATCGGTGTCGGAAAGAGTCCTCCGGTGAACAAAGGCAGATTGAAAATGTTGCAAGCAAATTTCATCAAAAATGCTACAGCATGGCGATACAGAATCAACTCTGGACTCACATTGCAAAAATTCATCAAACTGGGGCAAATTAATTTTTTTGGAAAGATTTTCAAAAGTCAAAAAGAAGAGCAAAAGAAAAAAATCATCAATCAAAAATCAACACAAATTTTATCACGGCAGGCTCGGATTTAATCCCACTGACCGATTGTCAAAGCATTTTCGGGTCAGTCCCATGATCAAAAGCATTTTCGGGTCAGTCCCATGATCAAAAGCATTTTCGGGTCAGTCCCGCGATTAAGAGCTTATTCGGGTCAGTCCCATGATCAAAAGCATTTTCGGGTCAGTCCCACGATCAAGAGCTTGTCCGGGTCAGTCCCATGATCAAAAGCTTATTCGGGTCAGTCCCACGATCAAAAGCATTTTTGGGTCAATCCCATGATCAAAAGTATTTTCGGGTCAGTCCCATGATCAAGAGTTTATTCGGGTCAGTCCCATGATCAAAAGCATTTTCGGGTCAGTCCCACGATCAAGGGCTTGTCCGGGTCAGTCCCACGATCAAGGGCTTGTCCGGGTCAGTCCCATGATCAAAAGCATTTTCGGGTCAGTCCCATTATCAAGAGCTTATCCGGGTCAGTCCCACGATCAAAAGCATTTTCGGGTCAGTCCCACGATCAAAAGCATTTTCGGGTCAGTCCCACGATTAAGAGCTTATTCGGGTCAGTCCCACGATCAAAAGCATTTTCGGGTCAGTCCCATGATCAAAAGCATTTTCGGGTCAGTCCCGTGATTAAAATCTTATTCGGGTCAGTCCCGCGATTCAAAGCTTATTCGGGTCAGCCCCGCGATTAAAGCTTGTTCGGGCCAGTCCCATGATTTGAATTTCCTTCTCTAGTCAGTCCCGTTTTAAATTCCTGTTCGGGTCAGTCCCGCTTTAAGTTCCTGTTTGGGCCAATCCCGTCTTTAAATTTCGTTCGGGTCAATCCCGCTTTAAATTTCCTGTATAAGTCAATTCCATTTTAAAAGTTTTGCCAAAAAGGGGTCAGTCCTTATTTCTAAAACGTCCACCGTTCGTGACGTTTGCCACCGAATAAAGCAGGTAAGTATTTGGTGTCTATTTCTTTGTCTCAAGTTTTTTCAAAACTCAGACAAAGAGGGGCAAACTGTAGACACCAAATTTTGGTGTATTTTCATTTACTATTTATTTTTTTAGTTTGTGCTTGTTTTATTCACTTTTTAGTTTTTAGTTTTTTTAGTTTTTTATGTTGTTATTGTTTTTAAGTTTTTAGCATAGAATTTCTCGAAAAGAAAAGCATTCAAAAAAAAAAATATGTTTTAATTGTTTTGATTTAAATTCAATGTTTTCTTGGAAAAAATGAAAAAAATGAAAATTGAAAATGAAAAAATGGAAGAAAAGAAAAATGATAAAAATTGCAACTTTGCTGTTTATTATTTCTAGTTTATTTATTTATTTTTATCTGATGTTAATCAAATTGTTGGTTTTTACTTAATTTTATTATCATTTTTGCTAAATTATTTAAAAAAAGAGAAGAAAAAAAAAAGAAAAAAAAAAGAAAAATTGTTGCCGCAGCATGAAAGCTGCGGACTTGCGCCGTTTGCAAAGAAACCTGGGGCGGCTCCTGAAGCTGCAAATACAGAAGGATTGCTGGGGTTTTAGGGTTGAAGGGCTCTCATATAAATAGCAAAAGAAAATGGCAGCCGCAGGGAGGGAGAGTTTTGGAGGGGAGAGAGTTTGAAACGGCAAGAGAAGGAAAAAGGAGGCGCGGCTGAGAGAGTTGTACGGGAAGAAATAGGACCGGAAAACTGGGTAGCTGGCGTGGAGTTTTGGTAGGGAAGCTGAGGGAAGAAGAAGGAGGAGGAGAATTCACGGGAGAAAGGGGAAAGAAACCAGAAAAATGGGGGAAGTTCTCGGATGAGCAGAAAGAAAATCAGCGGCGGAAAAATCTGAGAAAAGAAAAGAAAAGAAAGACCAGAAGGAGGGGATAGAGAGGTTCTTGGTGAGCAACTAAGAGAGCGAGGGAGAGCTGCAGTTGCGGCCGAGAGTAAAAGAAATCAAAAGAGGCCAACGGAGGGAGGCCTTGAACCAATAGCAAAACAACGGATGGAGAGCTGGAAGTAGCCATCGCTTGCCAAGACCCACCGCCATCGCCATCGAAATTTTGAGAAAAACACTGTAATGGATTCTTCCTCCCTCTTATCCTTAACATTTGCTAGCAAAAGGATGAAAATCAGAGTTATTAACTTGCTTGTCTTCTCTGATGATTGCTTATGGGGAGAATCCAGTTGGTTTTCTGCTATTTCCTTACGTTTTGCTTGCATTCTACAAGACAAAGATGCTTCCTTTTCGTTGTTTACCTGTGTTTTGGGTGCAGTTTTTGCTTGATAATTTTGTCTCTTGGGATTAGATGACGTTGGGGGTGGGATTTTGTGTGCACAAGTCGGCTGCAGTGAGCTTGAAGCTTTCGGCTCATGGCAGCTGCAGCCATTTCATTGTGGTTAGGTTGTAATTTCGCATTTATGCTGTTTTCATTCCCCTTGATTCCTGTTTACTCTTTATACAATGATCTGTTCCTTTCCTTGCAAACTTGGGTAACCTGTTTGAGTTTCCTTTCGGTGGCTATGCTGAGATTTGAGGATTATATGAAACAAAATGATGGGTTTGGTTGGAAAGTCCTCAGAGGAAAATCTGCTATAGCTTTGCCCATTGCGATTAGGCTGCATTTTACTTCCTTTTGTTTGCTGTTTTCTTTTGTAAGTTGGATTATCATGATTATGGTTATTCAGTTTAGATAATGTTCCATCGTAGTGTTATGAAAATGAAGTTTTGACTGAACTTGCTCATGGAATCTGTGGACCTTTTGTTGGGCCAAGGTTACAAACGCAAAAGCTGCAATAAGCATGAAATTTTCAGCTCATTGTAGCAATATATGCGGACAGTTGTTTGCTCCTTTTGTTTGATTGAACTTGTGGTTTGATTAACATGTTCCCTCGTTTTGTTATCTGACTGTTAGGTTATAAATATTATCTAGCAATTAGTTTGAACATGAAGGGAATATTAACTAGACAATTAGTATCCATTTCTTGGTTGGAAAATGAACTCCAGGTTATCAAATCATGTTTCATGACATCCTGTCCAGATTTTGTTTTCTTGTGGCATCGATTGCTGTTATGTTTCTTGCTTGTTTGATCATTGAAGTTATGGGCTTTGTTGTTTAGTTTCATGCCATGATTTTGATCAAAGAATTGGTTTTCAAGGCAAATCTGCATTCGGATGTGTATTTTTGGCTGCTGAATGTTTAAGGGAGTTGTTGCAGACGCCTGTTTTCTCTTCGTAGATTGCATGAGCTGCATAAAATTTTAGGAGCTTGCATTGTTTCTTTCTATGTTTGTTGATTGTTTGAGTTGTAGTATTGTTGTGGTTTTTGCCTTAATCCAAAGCTTTTGATGCTTGGTTGAAAAATCCTGCTGCATGAATTTGGGTTGCCGAAAGCTTTCAGCAGAAATTTCTGCTGCAAAATGTTGTTTATCAGGTTGTTTTTCACGTAGCTTGCATGAAGATTGCATGATATAACTTTCAGAAATTGCCTCTTTAACCCCCCAAGTCCCCTCTTGACTCACTATGGCCCAAGTAATTGGAATACTTAATCAATTTAATCCCTCAAGCTTCTCCATGTTCCACAAAAGCCCAAGCATGTTCTAGTTTTCTTGCAAATAGGTCCTAGAATAATTGCATTTTAACCATTGCTTGTCCTTTTCGTTACTTCTGGACCCGTGAACTTCCCAAAATGTGTTAATTGAGCTTTGAATGATTAGTCAATTTTGCAATTGGGGCCTTGATAGTTTTTCCATCTTAAAAGTTTGACCAATAGTTTTTACTTTCTTGGAAATTATGCATTATTTGATTGCATTTACGTTGCAATTAGGAAGGCTTTGGTGATTTTGTTTATATTTTACTTTTAAATTGGTGCCTTGACCCCTTTATTGTTTTGAAGCCATTTTTCCTTCATTTGCTTATCATTGCAAGGGAGGTACACTCTATCCCTCATTTGCACTTTATTTGACCCTGCGTGTTCCTACGTGTTATGTGAATATGCATGTCTACTTGTTTTACTAGTTTTTCCTTAATTTCTTTTATTTATGTCATTTACTTTCGCTTTTTTATTTATTTATTTAAGTTATGCTTTATGGGGTATGTGTACACCTCTTGGCTTGTAATAGTTAAGGATTTAATTATTTTATTCCTTTTTCCCCTTTTTAGATGGTAGTCTCCCTAATGTAATAGATAGGGCTTGGAGGAGCATCCAATGAAGACCTATCGAAGACGTGTGCCTAGCTAGCAAATGTAATAGTTAGGGCTTTAATTGTCTTATGCGTCTTGCATGCTTAGTTGCTACGTGTTAATTTGCTTTGTTAGGGCCTTGCATCTAGTCGAGCATGCTAAATATTATGTGCTATGTGTTTACGAGTGTTTGGCATGTCTACTCGCTTTCCATGGCCATGAATGTGATGGATGAATGTACGTTTCCACTAGTCCAACGCTAGTCGGAATTCATAGAATGGGCTAGTCCAACGCTAGACCCTTAGGGATTTCCCCTCGTTAGTACATGTTTGCATGTTTCACTCCATTTCATGCATTTTTCTTAGTTTTATTATTTTGCATGCCCCTCGAACCCCTTTTCCCTCCATTTTAGGATTTTTGCATTTCATGCTAGTTAGGGTTCATTTGCCTGAAGAGTCCCCTTAAATATGGGATATAGACGAGTGTGGCTTTTTCTAAGCCTTAGCACGCTTGTATTCCCTCTATAAAAGGGTAAATTGAGTCACGATTTAGGTCTCCCCGTCCCAATATGCATGCATTCCCTAGGCTCATGCATTCTAAATCCACTCTATCATTTTTTTCACTTTTGTCCCATTTTGCACACGTGTACCTTTATGTTTCTTCACTTGCACACGAACACTTTATCATCACTTGCACACATGCACTTCATATTATCATTTCACATACCGTACCTCGCCCACTCACTTGCACATTTTCATTTACATATTTATTGTTTTTTATTACTTTTTCAAAATCATGTCCTCACATTGCATACATGCATTCCATTCATTCGCATCCCACTCGCATTATTCGTGACCTCTTCAAAAGATCGTTATTGGGCTTCACAATTAATGTGATTGGCACCACTCAACCTTCGAAGAGAAATTTCCCCCAATACCCCTAGGTCTAGGGTTTGCATTCATGTAGTGCATCCAAATGTAATAAATTCTTTGGTTAAAATAAGAAAAACTTTGATTAAATCACGCAACTAGCCTTGGCTAGGTCGAAGGGGTGCCTTGGATTTTTATCCTTGCCTTCCCCTTCGTCAAATGTGACTCCCGAACCTTTTTCGTTGGTTTACGTGGACTACGAGTCGTTTAAAAGGGGTTTCTTACTACTCTTTCCCATTTTTCTTTAAAAAATTCATTTTTAGGTGACTTGGTACACCTTAACTCATTACCAAGTGGCGACTCCGTATTTTTCAAAAAACCCTTTTTTTTAAACTATAATTTTGGGTCAAATC